>NC_084506.1:10205569-10347655 GCF_024500385.1 Phyllopteryx taeniolatus
TGGTACAGATATGTGGATGACACATACAGTAGGTTAAAATCGAAAGTGAAGAAGCCGAGCACATTAACTTTGTGGACAATAAGTTCACACGTGAGAATGTCAAAGACAATAAGTGGCCTTTTTTGGACTGCGATGGCCACATTGGAGGTAACATTTTGGGGCTCACAGAAAATCTACACATACTGATCAATACTCTTTGACTCACACCACCCTCTAGAACACAAACTCGGCATTATCCGTACCCTACAACACAGAGCTGATGACAATTCAACCAGTCCACAGGCCAAGGAGAAAGAGCATAGACACATGAGGGAGGCCTTCAAAACCTGTGGTTGCTCCAGCTGGTTGTTTGCGTAAAGAGCATCTAATTCCAGAACGGACAAGAGTGACGGAACCATATTGTCATTCCGTATGTATCGGGTCTCTCTGAGAAACTCAGAAGGATTTTTCAACCAAGACAACATTCCGGTACAATTCAAAACTGGTAACTGCCTGAGACAAAGGCAGGTATACCACAAAGACCAGACAGCCCATACTCAGAAAAGCAATCTGGTGAATGCGGTCAAGTGCAATGAGGAATTCACACACACATACATTGTGAAAACCAAACAACCCCTGAACAGATGCATGACACAAACACAGACGGCCAAACTCCTCAGGCAGAGACTCAACCATCTACCTGCACCTCCAAGAAAAACAGCACTCTTTTGAGGACACAAATGGGCATATTCTGGATAGGGAAGAGAGATGATTTGAGAGAGGCCATCTACATGAAGCTGGAAAGACCATCGCTTAACAAAGAAGCCAAAGCCATATATTAACAAAACCAAGAAACGCAGCCGATTTCTTTGGGCCCGAGCTCATCTTAGCTACACTGACGCACAGTGGAAACGTGTGCTAGTCTGACGAGTTCACATTTCAAACTGGTTTTGTTAATCATGGACATTGTGAGAGTTAAAGGACCATCTGGATTGTCATCAGCGCAAAGTCCAAAAGCCAGCATCTGGGATGGTATGTTGTGGTATGGGGTGTTTTAGTGCCCATGGCATGGGTAACCATAAATGTTTGGAGCAACATATGCTGCCATCCAAGCAAGGTTTTTTTTCAGGCACATCGCTGCTTATTTCAGCAAGACCTCGCTCGACCTAACAACCGAAAAGGACAAAAATAAATAAATAAATTTAAAAGGAAAGGTGATATAACACAGTGGTAAACGTGCCCCTGTCCCAGCATTTTTGGAACATGTTGCAGGCATCAAATTCAAAATGAGAGCGAGTTTATCAGTTTGAACATTAAAATATCTTGACTTTGTAGTGCATTTAATCGAATAAGGGTTGAAACGGATTTGCAAATCATTTTATTTTGTTTTTATTTACATTTCACATGACATCCAAACTTCACTACAATTGGGGTTTGTATATTTTAGATAGAGAATTCGAATTTTTGGGTAAATGGAACTGTAATGATAGGGAATTAGATTTTTTGGGTAAATGGAACTGTAATGTTGTTGTTATGTTTCTGTAAAAGTACCCTATTGAACGAATGTTTTCTTACAGGTGTGAGGTTTGTGGCTTCCAGTGCCGTCAGCGGGCGTCACTGAAATATCACATGACGAAACACAAGGCAGAGGCTGACCTGGATTTTGCCTGCTTGGTATGCAGCAAGCGCTTTGAGAAGGCCCATAATCTCAATGTTCACATGTCTATGGTCCACCCACTGACTCAAACCAAGATACAGAAAGGAGGCAACAAGCAGAAGCCACACGCTGCATTCTCCAACCTGCACAACATCTTAATGAGCGGAGAAGCTATGCCACAAGAACAAGACAGATGATGTCAGGAAGACTTGGAACTCGTGATCTGACTCATGGTGCCGCTCTAAAACATCCAATGTCTATTTGCCTTTACTATAATTTTCCAACCACATACAGTAATCCCTCGCTATATCGTGGTTCACGTTGCGGATTCAGTGCATTTTAATACGTCAGTGTAGTGCAGTCACTCGCACATTCTGATAGCTTAATTGGCTAAATGATTTTAATGTGGCAGCAATGACTCACATTGGGTTGGGCTATTATTAGCAAAAATGAAACCTTACTGAGTAATCTCAGCACGTAAATTTGGTAAGTAACCAAATTGCTTAACGATACAAAGAACATGACTGGAAAGCCAGTGTTTAAAACACAAGCCACTGTCAGAGTTTTATGAAGTAATTCACAAATTACCAACCTTAGCCCAATGAACAATTAATACCCAAACATTGCAAAATCGACAGAAACAAATGCAAGAACATTAAGCTGTTTCTTCTACAACTGTAGTACTATAGTTAAAAACATCACCGCAATGAGTTCTGGGTTCCCATACTGCTTTTTTCGCTAACTACATTGGCAGGACCGTCCGTCAGTATGAGGAACTGTGCCAATGCTGAAGGCAGGAAATTGCCTCCTACTGCTTGGGCTATTGGTTGCGCCATTCAAGTCGAGCACACCTGCGTGTGCATGTCCTTGTGTTGTGTGTGGATGTTGACCTCAAGTGGGCCAAAAAAAATACCTTCACCTCTCTAAAGTATCACATATTGGCTTTGAAATGCATATATGAAACTTAGACATTTATTCATCCATCCATCCATTTTCTTCCGCTTATCACCAGCTACTTTGTCCCTCTTCCGGGGGGATCCCGAGGTATACCCAGGCCAGCCGAGGGATGTAGTCTCTCCAGCGTGTAGTGCATTGTCCGTGGGGCCTCCTACCGTTGGGAGGTGTCCGGAAACCCTCACCAACTCATTCTGTCCACCTGTATCCGCGATCTTGTTCTTTCGGTCACGAGCCAGAGCTCATGACCAGAGGTGAGGGTAGGAACGTAGATGGACCAGTAAATCGATAGCTTCGCCTTTAGGCTGAGCTCCTTCTTCACCACGACAGACCAATACAGAGTCTGCATTACTGCAGACGCTGCAACAATCCACCTGTCGATCTTCAGCTCCATTCTTCCCTCACTCATGAACAAGACCTAGAGATACTGTAAATCCTCCATTTGGAGCAGGATCTCTTCCCCGACACAGAGAGAGCACTCCTGCCTTTTCCGACTGAGGACCATGGTCTCAGATTTGGAGGAGCTGATTTTCATTCCAGCCGCTCCACACTCGGCTGTGAACCACTCCAGCAAGAGTTGAAGATCACGGCTTGATGAAACCATCAGAACCACATCTGCAAAAAGCAGCGACAAGATACTGATACCGGACCCCGTCAACACCTCAGCTGCGCCTAGAAATTCTGTCCATAAAGGTAATGAACAGAATCAGTAACAAAGAGCAGCCTTGGCGAAATATAACCCTCACTGGAAACGAATCCAACTTGCTGCCACCAATGCAGACCAAGCTCTGACACCAGTCATACACAGACCGAACAGCCCTTATCAAGCCCATACACCCGAAGCAACCCCCATTGAAAACCCCGAGGGAATGCCTTCTTCAAGTCCACAAAGCACATGTAGACTGGTTGGGCAAACTCCCATGAACCCTCGAGGACCCTGTTGAGGTTCCACGGCCAGGACGTAAACCACACTGTTACTCCTGAATCTGAGATTCAACTTCCCGATGGACCCTCCTCTCCAGAACCCCTGAATAGACCTTACCAGGGAGACTGAGGAGTGTGATTCTCCCTATAGTTGGAACACACCCTCCAGTCCCCCTTCTTAAAAGGGGTACCACAACCCTGGTCTGCCAATCAAGAGGAACTGTCCCCGATGTCCACGCGACATTTCAGAGGCCTGTCAACCAGGACAGCACCATCCAGAGCTTTCAGGAACTCCCCCAGGGCCCTGCCACCGAGGAGCTTTTTAACCACCTCGGTGACCTCAACCCCAGAGATAGGAGAACCTGCCTCAGAGTCCCCAGACACTGCTTCCTCATGAGAAGGCGTGTCAGTGGAATTGAGGAGTTCTTCGACGTGTTCGGCCCACCAATTCACAACTTCCAGAGTTGAGGTCAGCAGCACTCTGCCCCACCAGACACCGTGTTGACAGTGCACTTGCTTCCCCCTCCTGAGACTTAAGATGGTGGCCCACAATTTCCTCGAAGCTGTCCGAAAGTCATTCTCTATGGCCTCACCGAACTCCTCCCACGCCCGAGTTTTTGCCTCAGCGACAACTAAAGCTGCGTTCTGCTTTGCCAGCCGATACCCATCAGCTGCCTCCGGAGTCCCACAGACCAAAAAGGCCTAATTGGACTATAGGACTTCAGCTTGATGGCATCCCTTGGATCCCCTGGTGTCCACCAGTGGGTTCGGGGATTGCCACCACGACAGGCACCCACCACCTTACAGCCACAGCTCCCTCAACAATGGCACTCGGACTCAATGTCCCCCGCTTTCTCTGGGACGTGGTGAAGTTCCGCCGGAGGTGGGAGTTGAAGTTATTTCTGTCAGGGGACTCTGCCAGACGTTTCCAACAGACCCTCACAATACGCTTGGGTCTGCCAGGTCGGACCAGCATCTTCCCCCATCATCGGACCCAACTCACCACCAGGTGGTGATCGGTTGACAGCTCTGCCACATGCGTACGGTGGCAAGTCCGCCGACACGACCACAGTCGATCACCGAACTGCGGCCTAGGCTGTCCTGGTGCCAAGTGCACATGTGTACATAGTGTTCCTTATGAACAAACCATGATGAGTCCAATAACAGGAGACCACTCGGTTTAAGGTGTGTGTGTGGTTCTTCCCAATCACGCCCCTCCAGGGGTCACTGTCATTGCCCATGTGAGCATTGAAGTCCCCCAGACGAATAATAGAGGTGACATTCCACGTGCCTAGAGCTAGCTTCTGTAGCCAGGGATCAGATCGCCATGGTCCTTGACTTCAGCCACCCAGCTCATTGTGCACCTGAGCCCCCCCCTTTTATACATTTATATAATAATAATACTTGGTCGCTACTTTGCAGAGTTCATTTATTGCTGGGTTTCCGGGAACGTAACCCCGGTGATACACCAGGGTTTCCTGTATTCCACTTTTCAAGCTTGTTTACAGCTAAGAAGCAAGCAAGGGTGGCCACGTCCGTGAAGTGGGCGTTGTAGTCGTGTCGTGTTGACTGAGAACAGCTGCATCTGTATGTACTGTCTGTACAAAAATTGGGTAAGTAACGTTGCTTTCTTACTGTTGGAGTGGTTTATTAATCGCCCAAGTAAGTCAAGTGTTTTTATTTTTTTATTTTTTTTTTAAAGTAATTACTGTATTCAAGAACATGGCAGAAAAACATTTGGAACATATTTCATTTATTTTGAGTGAAACTGTTGAGCCAAAGTTGCCTCATCAGAGGAAAGACTACTCTGGAATAATCCTGTGAGGGTCCAAGTGTGTCGACAGAGCTGCTGCCACCTCTGGGTCGAATTCCACACACTGAGACTCCAGCTGCACCAGAACACACAAGCAGAGAGATTAGAACCAGAGGATGAAATCAAAGGAAGGTCTCGATAAGCGTGTTTGTGTTTGACCTGAGCTATGTGCCCGGAAAAGAGAGTGGAAGTGGACGTCTCTGAAATGGCCCTCAGCAGGAAGGTTTTGGTTTGGCTCAGAATCTGCCAAGACTCCGTCTAACATCAGTATCAGATTTAAAGCGAGTGAATTTCATTTGAATTGAGCAGGGCGAATATGGCTCAAGGCTTAGTCACCTGACTTCCAAGGGGTCCAGTGATAGAGGGGCCCGGGCCATCCAGGAGCTGCAGCAGACTGATGTAGCAGGAGACAGCAGTGTTGAGAAAGTCTGGACAACGCACAGCTCTTTGCTGCACCTCAGTGCTCTGCTGAAGCAATAAGCTTAACACACATATGAACAATGTGTTTACTTCAATAGGAATACAGGAGCAACTTACTGTATGTGATACATTTTCTTTAAGGCAGGACTTAGTTAAAGAAACACAGGATTCTAAATGCTAACCTGTAGAAGGCCCACGGCATCAGTTGAGTAAATCGGTCTGATGTCACCAAGGTAACACTCTGGTAAGCACCTTTTTCAGCATCTAGGAAAAGTTTCAATTACACTTAGAACTACCAGATGAGCTCACCAAGAGTGAAATACAGCATAGCAATAAATATTTATAACCATTTATCAGAAATTACCACAAAATGGCATTCAGATGTAATATGTAATACAGTACAAGTAAATGTTACCAATCATGAATCAAACGAACCTCAACTGCTTTCATTTTGTACAAGTAGCTTACATAGTCTTTTTCAACTGAAAGAAAGAAGCTTTACCTTTAGATTTAAAGATAAGTAGCCAGTCAGCACAATCCACCAACACAGTCAGGACTTCTGTGCATACGTTTAAGGCGCTCTGATGGCTACACTCCTAAAGAAACAGAAACTTTACGAACTCGAGAGGAAAGCAGAAAGCAACTTCAATAAACTCTGAGCCTAAACAAGACTTGTGTTGAACAGCATCTGATGTTCACCAGGGTGCGTTGATACTAAAATATAAAAACATCAGACATGAACGCATAGTTTGCTCGGCCATTGACGTATATTGATTCAATACTCGACAATTTTCTTTATATATTTGGAGACTAAAAAGTGACTGGTATTATGAATTAAGCCGAAACAAATTAAATTCAAGTTCTACTCAGCCAACAGAAAGACTTTTTTTTTTGCATCCACACATCCTATCACGTTTCGAATTGGAGCAGAGTGACCAAACATTTGTGCTCAAGGGCCACATTAGATTTTTAAAACGGGCAGATGGGCAAGGACATTTGTACAGGTAAAAATGTTTATTAAAATTGAAAAGTGTATGTCAATATAATTTATTCTAATAATTAAATACTGTGGGGGGGAAAAGTATTCAGTCAGCCAGCAATTGTGCAAGTTCTCCCACTTCAAAAGATGAGAGAGGCCTGTAATCTTCATCATAGGTATACCTCACCTATGAGAGACAAAATAAGAAAAAACAAATCCAGAAAATCCCATTGTCTGATTTTTTTTTAAAAGAATTTATTACCAAATTGTGGTGGAAAAATAAGTATTTGTTCAATAACAAAAGTTCATCTCAATACTTTGTTATATACCCTTTGTTGGCAATGACAGAGGTCAAACGTTTTCTGTAAGTCTTCCCACACTGTTGCTGGTATTTTGGCCCATTCCTCCATGCAGATCTCCTCTTGAGCAGTGATGTTTTGGGGCTGTCGCTGGGCAACACGGACTTTCAACTCCCTCCAAAGATTTTCTATGGGCTTGAGATCTGGAGACCGGTTAGGCCCTTCAAGGACCTTGTAATGCTTCTTACGAAGCCACTCCTTCGTTGCCCGGGCGGTGTGTTTCCTGAAAGACCCAGCCACGTTTCATCTTCAATGCCCTTGCTGATGGAAGGAGGTTTTCACTCAAAATCTCACGATACATGGACCCAATCATTCTTTCCTTTACACGGATCAGTCGTCCTGGTCCCTTTGCAGATTGGCGGCGTAGTGTGTTACTGATGGTAGCCTTTACTTTGACTCGGGTCCCCCCCCCCCTCCCCTCCCATGTGGTTCTGGGATTTTTGCTCACCGTTCTTGTGATTCTTTTTACCCCACGGGGTGAGATCTTGCGTGGCTGCAATCCCCGAACCCGTTGGTGGACACCAGCGGTGAGGGATGACGTCAAGCTGAAGATGGAGTCCTATCGGGCCTTTTTGGCCTGTGGGACTCCTGAGGCAGCTGATGGGTACCGACTGGCCAAGCGGAATGCAGCTTTGGTGGTCGCTGAGGCAAAAACTCGGACATGGGAGGAGTTCGGTGAGGCCATGGAGAACAATTTCCGGATGGCTTCGAAGAGATTCTGGTCCACCATCCGGCGTCTCAGGAGGGGGAAGCAGTGCACCATCAACACTACACTGTATCGTGAGGATGGTGTCATAAACTGCCCTGCAGTACTATTGTCGGAGCCTGGGTGGCACGTTGCGCCCTCTCACCCTCTCTCTCCCCTCCCCTCTCTCTTTCCAGCACCTTCCTCAAGCCGGGCAGCTGTCACCAATCAGCCCTCGTCACCACCTGCATATAAGCCTGCCTGATCCCAGAAATCCAAGCGTGTTTCCCCCGTGTTCCTGATCTACGTCATTCCTGCCGCCAAGCCAGCCGGCTGCCCCCGCCACTGCCTGCCAACGCACCTAGGACCACCTCCGATACCTTCCCTAATAAACTGTTCATCATAACTTATCCGCCTCCGCCTGCTCTTGGGTCTAGATCCTCTCCACTCGTGACAGAAGGGGCACTCCTGACCATGACTTGGGACTTTGTGAGCCGGTGGGGAGAATACTTCGAAGAGCTCCTCAATTCCACCAACACGCCTTCCCATGAGGAAGCAGAGTTTGGGGTCTCTGCGGCAGGCTCTCCTATGTCTGGGGTTGAGGTCACTGAGGTGGTTAAAAAGCTCCTCGCTGGCAAGGAGTTCCTAAAGGCTCTGGCTATTGTGGGGCTGTCCTGGTTGACACACCTCTGCAACATCGAGGATAGTGCCTCTGTATTGGCAGACTGGGGTGATGGTCCCCCTTTTTACGAAGGGGGACCGGAGGGTGTGTTCCAATTACAGGGGGATCACACTCCTCAGCCTCCCTGGTAAGGTTTATTCAGGGGTACTGGAGAGGGTCCGTCGGGAAGTTGAATCTCAGATTCAGGAGGAGCAGTGTGGTTTTCGTCCTGGCCGTGGAACAGTGGACCAGCTCTCGACCCTCGGCAGGGACGTCGAGGGTGCATGGGAGTTCTCCCAACCGACTTGGAGAAGGTGTTCGACAGTGTCCCTCGGGGAGTCCTGTTTGGGGGGGTACGGGGGACCGAACCCCCCTGATACAGGAGAAAAACAATTCAAGGTTACCTGGCCTGTGTTAAAAAGTAATTACTTGTTAAATCATGAATTAATTGTGACTAATCACAATTTTTGGTTAATTTTCACTGCTCACATCCATAGGAAGCGCCATTATTCTCACATGGAGAAATCATGGAAAAGTGGTGAACCTTCTCAGGAGTGGCCGGCCTACAAAGATTACCCCAAGAGAATAGCAATGACTCATCCAGGAGCCCACAAAGGACATCAGGAACACTTTTAAAGAACTGAAGGCCTACCTTGCCTCAGATAAGTCAGTGTTCATGACTCAACAGTAAGGAAGAGACTGGGCAAAAATGGCGTCCAGGGCAGAGTTTAAAGGCAAAAACCACTGCTGAACAAAAGAACATAAAGGCTCACCTAACTTTTGCGAAAACAAAACATCTGAATGATTCCCAAGACTTTTGGGAGAACATTACATGGACTGACGAGATGAAACCTTTTGGAAGGTGTGGGTCTCGTTACATCTGGCATAAACGTAGCACAGCATTTCAGAAAAAGAACATCCGACCAACAGTCAAACGTGGTGGTGGTCTTGGGCTGCTTCCTTGGCAACTTGCTGTGATTGATGGAACCATGAATTCTGCTCTTTGACCGAAAATCCCGAAGGAGAATGTTCAGCCATCAGTTTGTGACCTCAAGCTAAAGTGAACTTGGGTTATGCAATAGCAGGATAATGATCCAAAACACCACAGCAAGTCAACTTCCGAATGGCTTAAAAATAACAAAATGAAGGTTTTGGTGTGGCCTTGTCAAAGTCCGGACTTGAATCCGGTTGAAATGCAGTGGCATGTCCTTAAAACGGCTGTTCGTGCTAGAAAACCCTCATTTCTTCCCTGAATTCAAACAATTGTGCAAGGAAGAGTTGGCCAAAATATCTCCACAGCGATGCGAAAGACTCATTGCCAGTTCTAGAAAACGTTTGATTTCAGTTGCTGCTGCGGATGATGGCCCAACCAGTTATTAGATTTAGGGGCCTGTTACATTTTCACACAGGGTCAGGTGACTTTGAATATATATATTTTTTCCTGCATTAATGAAGTAGCCATTTCAAAACGGCATTTTAAGTCCACTTGGGTTATATTTGTCTGATATTCACATTTGTTTGATGATCTTAAGCATTGAAGTGGGGAAACTATGCAGAAATGTAAGAATTTGAGAAGGGGGGGGGGGGGGGGGGGGCGCAATACTTTTTCACGCACTGAAACGTCTCCTCACTGGGTATTAATAAATACATTTTAATTAACCAATTTTAGAAAAAGCCTAAATGAATGCAGCAAATGTCACAAGACTTAAAAATGTACTGCAAATGCATTGGGTTTAAAGAACAGAGTTTTCACTGCTCACGTCCATAGGGAGAGCCATTATCCTACCCTCTGGCATACTTTGCCCACCCCGTATTAGACTGATCCATAGTCTGAGCAGCAGAATGTGGAATAGGAGTTCCACTGAAACATTTCTACATCAATCACTTGCAATCCCGTTTTGTCAATTTGTCAATGTTTCCTGCAGGTTTGGGCTCAGGGAAGACTGCCGTTACGTTTAACTATGAGGGTGACTATTCTTACTATCCCACACGCTGTTGCTTTTTAATATGCTGTACAGAAAACTCCTGTTCACAAAAAGGCGGTTAACAGACGACATTGCACGCTTTTATTAATCACCCAAGACAACAACAACGACCGTTGCGGTCCGCTCGACCGCACGAGGGTATCCTGTATCCAGCAAAGTCAGGCCTTCAAAATACAAACTAGCGTGCCCGTCCAGCAGGGGACCCAACCGGGGGGACGCCACCCACTCCCCACTCCCCAGGACGGTCCCCAGCCCAACTGAAGCGCACTGACCAGTCCCAAAGGGAGGGGCACCACCCACCTCCCCCCACACTTGGGAAATGATCCAATCAATTATAAATACATCTTTGCCAATGACGTAAGATGAAAGGCAGAACAATTAAAAGCTCTTCCACTAGATGGCAGAAGGTACAAAAAAACATGTTGCCATTCATACAACAAAAGAAAAAGTGTTTTTTCAACTGATTTAGTACAATTTTGCATCGCTGAATCCAAAAATGATATCGGTCCAGGTCAGGTTTTTATGCCAATTTTTTAACAGTTTATGAAGCAGAACGTAAATTTAAAAGTAGACATTGATTAAAGTAAGTACCTGTAAATTGTATCTTATGTCATCATTGTTCAGAATTCAGGGCATGAACTTCCATTTATTTGGCGAAAATACCTGTACATCCAAACAAAAACATGGCCATAGTTCAAAAAGTTGACCTGCTTGAGCAAAACCAACATAATATTTGGATTCAGCACATTTTAATTGTCCGAAATCAGCTCCAAAAAAATCTTCCAATCAATTTGTTGTTGACCAGTGTAATAAGTCTTGGCTTCCTGCGAGTGTATCAGCCTAGTGTGGCATTATATAGGCCCACATTTCACACCGAGTACAAGGCCTGTCACAATAATTACTATGTTGACTTGTCGTTCAATAAATAAAATGGGCACCAACTCCAGAAATGATCATTGTTGTGGTGTCGGCTCATGGAAACCGGAGGCCGGCGTGGGCTCCATCCAATACTCCACAGCCTCGGTCCATGTGCCATGGTCCGTCTTTTATTGTTTGACTGAGCGGTGTCTATAATCTTATTCCAAGTTTTGCACTGAAGTTAAAACATACTTTTGTTCGCCGCCGCCGTTGGACACGAGCACATCTTCGTTGCGCATTCTTCGTTGGTTTTTGCCGCTTGTTCTTCGGGGTCGGCAGACGAGGCATTGAAACTGGGAACCAACTTTTTTTAATTTCTACGATTCCGGGAGAACCGGAACATTAGTCCCGGTTCCAAACGGTTCTCGATTCTCGATGCCCAACCCTAATGGTAGCTCAATTGAAGACTCTAAATTGCCCGTAGGTGTGAATGTGAATAATGTTTGTCTGTATGTGCCCTGCAATTGGCTGTCGACCAGTTTAGGGCGTACCCCGCCTCTCGCCCAGAGTTAGCCGAGATAGGCGCCAGCGCGCCCGCAACCCTATTGAGTGACCTGCTAATATTGAGTAACCCTCCCAACCCTGTTTATAGCATAGACATATGAAGATATGTCCAAAGTTAAAAAGCCCCGACTCTTTTAAAGAGGACTGTATGGGAAAACAAACTACTGAATCATTCAAATAAAGTAAAAGAATTGCAGTAGTATTGATTTAACCAAGTTCTCTTTGGGACTATCCTTTTAAAGAGGTAAATTGGTTTGTTTTGCTTGGAAGTACATTACAAAATAGTGTGAATAATCATCTGTCATAAACTTTTATATGGTGGTGGTAGACTTATGCAATCGTTTTTAAATGTACGTCAATCATATGGTTGTGGTAATGCTAAAACACAAATGGTTTTCCCGGGGGGAGGTTAGGGTTTGGAGCCCTCACTATACCTCTGAGTCAAACAAATGATCTCATAAAAGTCTTTTCTTTTTTTTTTTTTTAAATGAATCGACCTGTTTTGCCTGTCAACATTTTGTTCACAGTCAAATATTTAGCAAATATATCTCGAGTCACTGTCAAAGTGAATTTCATGCGAAACTATGATATGCCATGGCCATGCTGTGTACCTCCTCAGAAAAGGGTGCCGCTGCGGCCAACTGAAAAAGTTGCTCGCGTCAGTGCTACTTAGTTCAAGTTAGTGTAGGGCCCTGCCAAGTACCAAGTCAAAAAAAGGGTTTGCTCCACAAGTACCACTATCCCCACCCACATTAAAATACAGTAGCATAGTAGGTCTGTTCATCAAAAACAAGACAGAGGTTTTATTCCTAAAAAGTCGATTTCATGTGATTGTAAGCCACCGTGATATTATGCAGTTTTAACATGAGCGCAGGGGGGAAAAAAAAAAAAAAAAAACAGTACTCTGATCATTGAATTAAAATGCATTGGGCACAAAAGTTAAATACACGACCTAAATAAATGTTCAAAAAGAAACTGTTCTTCAGGATTAAAAGCAAATGTATTTAACTTTTCAAGTTGAATACAACTAAAGTGTACGTAGAGATGCTTTCACGTACCACACCTAGACAATGTAAACTTTAGGCGCACGATGACATCCTCAGGTCGTGTGGATGTTATTTTAGGGAGCTCCACATTTGGAGCAGATTCATTACTATTTTTACAACGCTGCGGAAAGCCTAGTCTAAAGCCTGTCTAGTACAGAACTGTGTGGTTCTGTGGAGGACATCTACGTTTGAACAAGTGTGACTCACCTGAGGAAAGAGGAGGGCTGACAGGTATTTGTTCACACACAGGAAAAGTAAGAAAACTAAAACCTGAAACAAGAAATAATTATTGAAGAGACAATCTTCAGGTGTTTTACTTAAGCTAGGGATGTCCCGATCCAACTTTGACCCGCGCCTGCGTGGCTTTTCTCCGAGCACTCGGGTTTCCTCGCACATCCCAAAAACACGCATGAATGGGAGACTCTAAATTGCCCGTAGGTGAGAATGTAAGTTGTAAGAATGCTTGTTTGTTTGTATGTGCCCTGCAATGTAACCCGCCTCCCGCCCGAAGATAGCTGGGATTGGCTCCAGCACACCCGCGAAGCGCGACAGAAAATGGATGGAAGTGCAAAATAAAAATTCCAGTTCAGTTCAGTTCTTTTTTACCGTCAGTATACAGTAGTGTGAAAATGGGTTTGCCCCCTCCCTGGTTCTTTAGTTTTTTTACGATTGTCACACTTCAACTGAGCAAAATGATCAAATACTACATCTAAAGCCAACCGGGAATAACGATTACCATGGAGAGAAAACGCTTCAGCAGCCGAAACCATCAACGAGCTATGTTGACTCAATACCATCTGACTTTTTCAAAGTTACTGCGAAGTCTGCGCTAGCTGATTTGCAGCAAATAATCAATGGCTCACTTCAGTCAGGCGAGTTTCCGAAAGCTCTTCAAAGTAGCCGCCATTCTAAAAAATAGAACACTGGACGCTTCCATGGTAGCAAGCTATAGACCCGTCTCAAATCTCCCTTTCAGAGCCATGATTGTTGAGAAGGTTAGTTTTAAGCAACTCAGCAATTTCTTGAACTTCAATGGAATTTTTGACAGATTTCAATCAGGTTTCCGAAAATCGTCGCAGTACAGAATCTGCTCTTATCAAAGTGCCAAATGATCTAAGGTTGAATACCGACTCGGGAAACGTGTCAATTCTGGTCTTGTTGGATCTCGGTGCGGCTTTTGATACGGTAGATCCTAACATACTGCTGAACAGGTTGGAAACGTGGGTAGGACTAAATGGAGCAGTCCTTAAATGGGTTCAGGTCCTACCTGGAGGAAAGGAGTTCTTTTGTAACCACTGGAAGTGTTCAATCTCCTCAACTGGCAATGACCTTGGGTTGTCCAGTTCTTGGACCCCTCCTGTTCAGCCTGTATATGCTACCCTTGGGTCAAATTCTATCATAGCTAAGCAGATGACACACAGTTATATCTAGCAGTGTCTCCAGATGACTACAGTTCAATTGAGGTGTTGTGTCACTTTCTAAAACCGATAAATAACTGGATGAGCCAAAATCTTCTGCAATTAAACCGCAACAAAAGCACTGCTGCTAGTAAATACCTGGAGTCACTCGCTTTAAAAACAAAAGACCAAGTCTAAAACCTTGGTGTACTGATAGATTCCGACCTGAATTTAAACAGTCATATCAAATCAATTAGTAAAACTGCCTTCTACCATCTGAAGAACATATCCAGAGTGAAGGCTTGCATGTGCCAAGCAGACCAGGAGAAGCTCATCCATCCTTTTAGCTCAAGTAGACTGGACTAATGTCACGGTCTTCTGACCGGACTCCCCCAAAAGAGCGTTAAACATCTCCGCCTCATTCAGAATGCTGCAGCTCGGGTTCTGACCAGAACAAAGAGGTCAGAGCATTTTACTCCAATTCTAAAGTCTTTACACTGGCTCCCAGTCATCTTTAGAATATTTTCAAAGGTCTGATATTGGCCTATAAATCACTAAATGGTTTAGGTCCTGAATACATGGAAGAAATGCTAATGGTATTTAAACCCAGTAGGGCTCTGAGACTCAGACTACAGACTCGGGTCAAATAGTGGAGCACAGAGTCCAAAGCAAATCTGGTGAAGCAGCATTTAGCTGTTATGCTGCACACAAATGGAACAAGTTGCCAACAGAAGTGACGTCAGCCCCAAGTGGGCATGTTTTGAAGTCCAGGTTCAAAACTTCTTATTCCTCATGCTTTTTAGAGCATTTTCACTTTTCAATGATATTTCTTGCACTGTACGCTGTTTTAATTGTACTTTTATTTGAAAACAAAGTACAGTGGCGAACCGTCCCAGGAGTGGCCAGCCGACCAAAAGTACCCCAAGAGTGCAGAGACGACTCATCCAAGAGGTCACAAAAGATCCCACAACAACATCCAAAGAACTGCAGGCCTCACTTGCCTCAGTTAATGTCAGTGTCAATGACTCAACCATAAAAAAGAGACAAGGCCAGAATGGCCTGCATGGCAGAGTTCCAAGATGAAAACCATCGCGGAGCAAAAAGAACATGAAGGCTCATCGCAATTTTGCCAGAAGATATCTTGATCATCTTTTGAAAAATTACTCTGCGGTCTGACGAGACAAAAGTTGAACTTTTTGGAAGGTGTGTGTCCCATTACATCTGGCGTGAAAGTAACACCGCATTTCAGAAAAAGAACATATCAACAGTAAAATACGGTGGTGGTAGTGTGATGGATGGTCTGGGGATGTTTTGCTACTTCAGGACCTGGAAGACTTGCTGTTAACAATGAATTCTGCTGTTTGTGACCTCGAGCTGAAACGAACTTGGATGCTGTCGCAGGACAATGATACAAAAAAATACCAGCGTGTCCACCTCTGAATGGTTGAAAAAAAAAAAAAATACAAATAAATAAAGACTTTAAAGTGGGCTAGTCAAAGCCCAGACCTGAATCTTATTGAGATGCTGTGGCATGACCTTAAAAAGGCGGTTCATGCTTAAAAACCTGAATGACAACAATTCTGCAAAGATGAGAGGGCCAAAATTCCTCCAAAGAACTGCAAGCGACTCATTGCAAGTTATCACAAACGCTTGATTGCAGGCGGAAATCACTTTTGTCAAAACCTTCATTTTGTGTTTACTTGTGTTGTCTTTGACAAATATTTCCATTTGTTTGATATTGGGAAACATTTAGGTGTGACAAACGTAAAAAAAAATAATAATAATAATAAAAAGATCAGGAAGGGGGCAAACACTGTATGGCGGGAACAGTATTTGGTTTCATCCACATGTGCAGCGATACACTTTTCAACTTCTTGATGCAAAGGAGATTTAGTTTATTGACACTGTCGTGGCGGATATGAATTATGTATTAGCGTTGACCTAGCAATTTTTGTGAACAGAAACGAAGTCTATGATGTATTTGAACATTCAATAGGTCTAATTATTTTGTTTTGTGCGTTTACTTTTACAGTTAACTTTAAATGGAGTGTCAATAAACGAATTTAAGCAAACAACATTCACTGATACTCTTCGCTACTATGTTGGCACCTTAGCAAGCTGCTGTTGTGATCATGTGGCATCTGTATGCCGTCCGCTGCTAAATACACGTGCTCGAGGGGAGCATGGAATGGACTGCTTGTATAAATGGAAAAAATCCGAGATTTTACAACCCCAATTCCAATGAAGTTATGACGTTGTGTTAAACATAAATAAAAACAGACTACAATGATTTGCAAATCATGTTCAACCTATATTTCATTGAATAACCTACAAAGACAAGATATCTAATGTTCAAACTGATCAACTTGATTGTTTTTAGCAAATAATTCATGAACTTAGAATTTGATGCAATCGTTTTGCAGGCAGGCCAGTCGAGTACCCGCACTCTTCTACTACGACGAAGCCACGCTGTTGTAACACGTGCAGAATGCGGTTTGGCATCGTCTTGCTGAAATAAGCAGGGGCGTCCGTGAAAAAGAGTTTGCTTGGATGGCAGCATATGTTTCTCCAAAACCTGTATGTACCTTTCAGCATTAATGGTGCCTTCACAGATGTTTAAGCTCCTTTTCTACCCAATCACGGCACCCACCTGTTCCCAATGAGCCTGTTCGCCTGTGGGATGTTCCAAACACGTGTTTTCTCAGTCTTTTTTGCCACCCTGTCCCAGCTTTTTTGGAACGTGTTGCAGCCATCAAATTCTAAGTTCATGAATATTTGCTAAAAACAATCAAGTTGACCAGTTTGAACATTAAATAGCTTGTCTTTGCAGTGTATTCAATGAAATATAGGTTGAACATGATTTGCAAATCATTGTATTTTGTTTATGTTTAACACAAGGGCCCAACTTCATTGGAAATGGGGTTGGAGATCCAGTCTGATCTGATCTGATACTCGTTTTTTTGCTGACTTGGAACCGATTTCCGGTCTCCAAAATCGGATTGGGACACCCCTAATTTAAAATAATACAGTCAAATATAAAAATACTAATGCATGTTAAAACATAGGTGTAAAATAACAGATTGAATAAAAACCAGCGAGTAGTGATAGGAATGTAATAATGACTCTAAAGTACAACTGGGCTTGAAAAGAAATGATTTTGTATGGCTGGACTATTGCTCAATACTACTGTGCATTTAAATACAGGTAGACTCCGTATACTTTTTTTTTAGAGGGAAAAAGAGAAATGTGCACTGGTTTTCACGTTACATGTGTGTTATCCTGTATTTTTAAACATGGCAATATACAGTATATCGCAGAGTTAAAAAAAATATAAATATAAAATAAAATGCAGCCCTACTGCTAATCAGATTGGAGGATCTCGGAAAATGGACTATCACACGGAGGAAGGTAGAGCCAAGCAGACCCTTGACTGTTGAGTGAAAAGGGGCAGCAATATTTAGACGAAGGTACTGCTCATGTCTAACCAATCTATATCAATGTAACATTGTAACAAAGACCTTATTTGTAAAATTCCAACATTTTTACCTGTCTGTGTTTCATGTTTGTCAAAGGTTGCAACATATTGAGAGCATCAGCGACACCTCGCTTGCCTTCGGCTCGACCTTGCGAGCCGACATACAGGCCGGAGGCCAACAAGAGTGCTGGAGCCGAGGGCATCTGCAGCGGCTGACCCCTCGTTAAACTGCAGACAAGAGCGGATCAAAATGATTAGAAACAAGCGCTACCAACTAGCAGAGAATTAGCTTGTTTTGACAAATAATCATACCTGCGGGCCCAGCTTTGACTTTTTGCGATGAGCTGCAGTTGTTCCGGGGGAGCCTCTCCATCACACAGACGGCACCATAGCGACAAGAGCACGACAGACAGGCGCTCCCACCAGTACTACAACCGGTCATATCCAAAACCGTACAAAAATAACCGGTTGCAATTCACTACAAAACTAACAGACGGGAAGATGAATGTCAATTCAAAAGTAGCATCTGAAGATAGACAAAGCGATTTAGTGAAAGTAGGAGAGAGTTCCAAAGTGTGGGGACCATGCTAAGACCCATCCCCTAATTGTTGTTCAGGTTATGTACGTACTGTACAAACATATTTGATCTTTGATATGTTTACAAATAAGATTCTCAGTCATCCGGCACATGGTAACCCGCAAAAGTGGAATCAAGGCAAACTAGACTTTTTCCCTGTTAGACCGTTTAAAACTGAAGCCTTGTTCAGTTTTAAATCTCAAATGCCGTTTCTCGGTATTTATACAGTGCCGGAAAAATGGATTAGCCCCCTTCTCAAATTCTTATATTTTTGCATAGTTTCCCCACTTTAATGTATAAGATTATCAAACAAATGTATAACCCAAGTGAACTTAAAATGCTGTTTTTAAACGGTGCTTTCATTTATTAAGGACAAAAACGACTCAAAGTGACCTGGCCCTGTGCTTCAAAGGAATGGCGCCCGAAACCTAATAACTGGGCCATCCTCAGCAGCAACAACTGAAATCAAGCGTTTTCTCGAACCGGTAATGAGTCGTTCGCATCTCTGTAGAAATACACTATTTTGGCCCAGTCTCCCTTTCAGAATTGTTTGAATTCAGCAAAAATGGAGGGTTTTCGCGCATGAACGGCAATTTAAGGTCATTTCAATCGGATTCAAGTCTGGACTTTGACTAAGCCACTCCCAACAGCTTCATTTTGGGGTTTTCTAAGCCATTTAGAAGTTGACTTGCTGCTGTTTTGGATCATTATCCTGCTGCAGAACTCAGGTGCGCTTCATCTTGAGGTCCTACGCTGATGGCTGAACATTCTTCTTCAGGATTTTCTCATAAAGAACAGAATTCACGGTTCCATCAGTCACAGCAAGGAGCAAATCAGCTCAATACCATCATCCGACCACCACCATGTTTGACTGTGCACGACTGGTGGAGGGCTGCGGTGATGGTTGACTTTCGAGAACTTTCTCCCATCTCCCGACTGCATCTCTGGAGCTCAGCCACAGTGATCTTTGGGTTCTTCTTTACCTCTCTCACTAAGGCTTTTCTCTGCTCTGGGAAGGGTTCTGGTCGTCCCAAACGGCTTCCATTTAAGTATTATGGAGGCCACTATACTCTTAGGAACCTTAAGTGGAGCAGATATTTTTTTTGCAACCTTGGCCAGATCTGTGCCTTGCCTCAATTCTGTCTCTAAGCTCTTCAGGCAGTTCCTTTGACCTCATGATTCTCATTTGCTCTGACATGCACTGTGAGCTGTAAGGTCTTATGCAGACAGGGGTGTGGCTTTCCTAATCCAGTCCAATCAGTATAATCAAATGCAGCTGGACTCCAATGAAGGTGGAGAACCATCACAAGGATGATCAGAAGAAACGGACAGCACCAGAGTTCAATATATAACCCTAACCCTAACCAGCAAAGGGTCTGAATACTTATGGCTGTGGGATATTTCAGTTATTCTTTTTTTAATCTGCCAAAATTTCAACAATTCCGTTTTTCTGTCAATATGGGGTGCTGTGTGTACATTAATGAGGAAAAAAATGAACTTAAATTATTTTAGCAAATGGCTGCAATATAACAAAGAGTGAAACATATAAGGGGGTCTAATACTTTACGTGCCCACTGTAGTTGTTAAATTGCGGCTTTAAGTCAGTTATCCTAATCGGATAAATAGTTGTAATAATGTGAATGTTAATGGATCTTCTGGTTCTTCCCCCTCTGCAGCTTTGCGTCTTAACTATTTCTTTTATCATCTTGCACCGGGAGTGAACGTGTTGCCGAGCACATGACCTCTCGAGCTTTCAATACATCGTGCGAGCCGGCTGTCGTCCCGATGGTGGAAAACGCCTCTGCCAAGCTGCACTTTAAAACTAAACACTAGGCTCCGCCACAGTAATATATACATTACAAAAGAACAAGTAAACCTTAGTATTAACAAGAATACTGATCTGACTTAATTAGGAGGGAATCACCACTAACATGTATTGCATATAAATATATCAATGGGTAGAAAGTCACGGGGGCACATTATACATAGGAAGAAGGGTTTTCCTGATTTTCGGAGTCAATTTTAGGGGAGCGCATTACACTCGAGACCATATTACACAATTAGCATGATTTAACAAGGTGGCTAATGACTTTTTCACACAGGGCCAGGTAATTCGGAATAGAAAAACAGCATTTTAAGTTCACTTGGGTTATATTTGTCTGATCGTTACATTTGTTTGACGATCTTTAACATTAAAGTGGGCAAACTATGCAAAATCTAAGAATTTGAGAAGGGGGCCAATACACAGACAGCACTGTGTGCTTGTGAGTATTGTTACATTGTGTGCCTTCACGTGTTCATGGAGCATTGGTGTTCAAATATCTGCAGCTGAAAGGCTTATAAGACCGTCACTCGTGTTTTGCACTGCTTGTTAGCATCAAGCTAAGGGCCAGAATTTTGTTGTTTTAAATATACGGTGTATTTAAAGCTAAGCCCAAATAAATCAATAAATATTGGCCCAACGATGGCTCGTATCTAAAAAAATGGTAAGTCAGTGCCATCACTCGTATCGCAAGGCACAATTTATGTAGTGTGTATGTACATGCGTGTATATGAGATTTTATGCTGACCCGAGAGAGGGTTTTTCAAGGTCAAGTCTCACAGGAGCGACGTTAGAAGAAAAGGAGTTCAGTGTTTTTAAGAAAAACACCTACCGCTGTTGAGACCAGCAGCAGAGGGCACTGATGACTGATCTGAGACCAGGTCTTGTTGAATTCTTCAGCCGCAAGACTGCAGTGTACACTAGCACGTAGATTGCTCTGAAGAGGAAACGCTCAATCATTAAGAGTTCGTAGACATACTTTGAGGAGATATTCAGAACTATTTCGTTCTCACTCTCAGGAAGTGGGACGTCAGATGAAAGGACAACAGGCCGCTCGGTGAACATGCACTCCTCTGACAAAATATAAAGCACACACATATTATTATGGAACAGGAAATGCTAATTGATCAAATTTGAAACGTGATAGTCTCGCTACTTTTCACAGACTTGACCAAAACACTGTATGCTATTTCTGGGACACTGGGAAGACACCGTTGACACTGACTGATCAATACTTTATGACAACCTGACAATTCTAATACAGTAGATCAAAAAGATGTAACAAACAGTGTCTTTTAAAAGATCATACTTGTTTCTTGTTGACATTTATTTCACGGTTTTATTGCGGTTGTCGTTTGCAGTGAAGCTCTGCACTGCATCATAGTTTATCCATTTTGAACCTCCCATGTGCAATAACTCACAAAGGTGAGGATGCCCTTCACATTTTTGTCAATATTGAATTCTATCTTTCATAGGACAACAGTGAAGAAATGAGACTTTGCTACAATGTAAAGTCAATTGTTGGCAACAAAAGTGAATACATCCTTGAGTGAAAATTTCCAATTCTACATTTTCCCTCTGTGGCGCTCATGTGACTTGTTAAGTGAGTGACTCATAAGAAGGGTCTGACTTCATATTGTTATGAGAATATTTTGAGTTATCCCCTCCTTGAGCCGTCACCTTATCGTGGCGGAGGGGTGTGTGTCCCCCAGTGATCCGAGGAGCTCAGTTGTCTGGGGCTTCACGCCCCCTGGCAGGGTCACCCGTGACAAACAGCTCCGAGGTGAGGGACCAGACAAAGCACGGCTCCAAAAACCTCTATGAAGATAAAACATTTAGGAAGACGTTTTCCCTCGCCCGGACGAGGGTCACCGGGGCCCCCCCTCTGGATGGAGGTAGCGCTCGAGCGCACCCATGGGCGAGCGCTGTTTGTGATACGGATCCCCATGGGTCTGAATTAAAAAATAAAGAGCTACAAGACTAGTAGCCCAAACAAAATGAAAATGCTCCGTATAATTACCTCAATCGAAATAATGGAATTTCATTTGGTTTCACAGGGGTGGAACCAAACTCTTGCCAAACTGTTCAGAAGTACATGTTTGCCATTTGTCTGCGCATGCTTCGTCTCAACGCAAATGCACGGTGAGGTCGTTACATGCGACGTAAATATGGCGGCTCGCGACGGAGCTCGTATGCAACGGAAAGCTTGTTTTTAGCTACTATAAGTGGTTTTTGTTTTGTTTTTTTAATATTAAAGTTGATTCACTGTATATTAAAGAACACCCCCATCGCAGTAGACCCTGCGGTGACTATTGCTCACATACAGCACGATGATGGTGCTCAAACAAAATATCGTGCGACCCGACACACTAGCCTAAATAATTGCAAACTGATATGACATCAAGGCTCAAATTAAGCAGTCTTGCATCACAGTTTGCTAGTTGAAATTCGCATTTGGTGCCTCAAAAAACACACTGAACAGCAAAACTGCGGAAAATGCCTAAAGTGTGGAAGCATTTCATACTGAAATGCAAGGCGAGCATCATTTCACTGGAACACGGACGGACCTCTCTCTCTCTCTCTCTCTCTGTTGAAGGTGCCGCATCGTGGGACCCGAGACGAAGGTGAAATTAACAGTGAGATTAATGTTCGTCTAATTTACTAGCATAACATTAGCCCGTTTCTGTTCATCATGAGGACCGTCGAATGTGTGGCTTTGTTTATTAAGAAGGCGACAAGTACCGTACGCAACCCTAACTTTACTTCCAGGTGCTTTTGCTCAGTGGAGCAAGCCAGCGAGCCCACCCCGTGAGGAGCTGGTCCACTGTTCCACGGGAAGGATGAAAACAACACTGCTCCTCCTGAATCTGAATCCACTTCAGCAGCCCCGAATAGACCTTACCAGGGAGGCTGAGGAGTGTGATCCCCCTGTAATTGGAACACACCCTCTAGTCCCCCTTTTTAAGAAGGGGGAACGCCACCCCGGTCTGCCAATCCGGACGCACTGTCCCCAATGTCAACGCGATGTTGCAGAGGCGTGTCAACCAGGGGGGGCCAACAACATCCAGAGCCTTTCGGAACTCCGGGTGGATCTCATCCACCCCCAGGGGCCCTGCCACCGCAGAGATTTTCAATCACCTCAGTGACCTCCACCCTGGTGATAGGAGAGCCCACCTCAGGGTCCTCAGACTCTGCTTGAAGAATGGTTAAAAACCGGTTGGACCGGCATCTTCCCCCACCATCGGAGCCAACGTACCACCAGTTGGTGATCGGTTGAGAGGTCCGCCCCTCTCTTTATACGAGCGGCCAAGACATGCGGCCGCAAGTCCGATGACAACTACCAAGTCGGATCATCGAACTGCGCCCTCGGCTGTCCTGGTGCCAAGTGCACGTGTGGACATCCTTATGTCTGAACATGGTGTTCGTTATGGACAATCCGTGACAAGCACAGAAGTCCAATAAGAGAACACCGCTCGGGTTCTGATCGGCCTGACATTGCCCACGTGAACGTTGAAATCCCCCAGAAAAACGAGGGAGTCCAACGCAGCATTCCCTTCGAGGACTCCAAAAAGGGTGGGGTGGGTCCTCTGAAGTGCAATTTGGTACAGAGGCACAAACGACAGTCAGGACCCGTCCACCACCCAAAGGCAGGGGCAGGCTACCCTCTCGTCCACTGGGGTGAACCCCGACGTACAGGCACCGAGACGCGGGGCAATCGGTATGCCCACACTTGCTCGGCCCCTCTCAACGTGGGCAATTCCAGAGTCCAACCCCTCTCGACAGACAGGTGCTTGAGCCCAAGCCGCGTGTCCGGGCGAGCCCTACTATATCCGGTGGGAATTTCTCAACCTCGCACACCAGCTCAGGCTCCTTCCATGCCAGAGAGGTGACATCTCACATCCCTAGAGCCAGCTTCTGTCGCCAAGGTCCCTGCCTATGGCCACCGCCCCGCTAACAATGTAACCGACCCCTTTTGCCCTTATGACCTTTTTGTCACGGGTGACCCTGCCAGGGGCGTAAAGCCCCAGACAACTTCGCTCCTAGGATCATTGGGACACACAAAGCCCTCCACCACAATAAGGTGAGGGGTTAATTGCTCTTTAACCAAGCACAAATATCGTGTATCAAAATAGTCGATTGTTTGATAGAATTTTCAATAGGATACTTAAGTAATCAAATATTTGTTAGCTGCAGCCCGACATTCAACTGCCCGTTATATTGTAGTACTTTTATTGTTTAATAAACCCTTACGATTAACCTGCAAAAAAATGCTCCTTAAAATTATAAAGTTGCTCCTTAAATGATGAAGTGATGAGCAAAACTGCTCCTCAAAGAAAAGAAAATATATTCCGAGCCTTGCATCGCACGGGGGCAAACAAATATGCTCACATTTTTACACCACCAGTATTTAGGCATTCACACGCACTAACAAACGTTTAGGAATGAAGGAAATTGTAACGGCAAAGTCGACGACACGGGCTTTTAGGAGCTGCATCGGGATAGAAGCAGAAACATACTTTTACTTCCAGTTTGACGGTGTATGAGGTGCATTCAAGGACCACAGAGCAAAACAGGACATCTCATACACGGACGAAAAAACACCGTCAATGAATGAAACCTAACAAGACCGAAATTCAACAAGATGGGACCAAAGCGGCACTTGCAAATGCCGAACTGCAACTATGGAGGGGTTCACTGCTTTCAAACATGATAACGACCCCAAACATTCCTCCAAGACGACCACTGCCTTGCGAAAAAAAAGCTGAGGGTAAAGGTAATGGACGAGCCAAGCAAGGCTCCAGACCTAAACCCTAGTACAGAATGTGGAGGACCACAAGCTCTCTAAAATCCACCAGCTGTGACGTCGTCAGGAGCGGAAGAGGATTCCAGTGACAAACTGGAAACCTCCGGTGGACTCCATGGCCTATGCTGGAAAACAACGTTGGCCACAAAACATTGACACTTTGGGCCCCATTTGGGCCGATTTTACTTAGAAGTGTACATGATCACTTTTGTTAACTGTTCACCGAGTAAATTGTTATACACTGTTATACAAGCTTAATACTGAGTACTTTGCATTTTAGGAACGTGTCATTTCTTATATATAGTATTGTCCCTTGAAAAGATATGACCTATTGACAAAAATGCGCGGGGTGTATTCACTTTTGTGATATACTGTAGCGACATGAGGTAACCAGATTCGAAACATTCGAAACTGTGATGGAGTGTTTTATGTAACCCCGCCCCTAAATGCACACTGCAGCCACCTGCAGTTGAAATTCAATTCAAATGAATCAATCTTTTTAATGAGATGAAAATCTACAAGTAAAGTAGTGTTGACATGTTGAACTCTTAAAGATCCTTACGAAAGAACATTTGAACATGATCCAAATAAAAGTGTCATGTGTTCTGTGCACAAACATCCCTGCGGTGGATGAGCAAGTATGAGCCTCATGTATCCCTGAGTTTCCCCGGTGTGTTCTAAATAGTCGTTTGTACGTCGTCAGAGATGACGCTGAAGCACACCTGATGATCGTTGACATGTCGGATCAGCTTTTTACAGTCGAGATGCACCCCGTCTCCTTCAGCCTTGACTTTAAGAAACGACATCGTCGGGAGAGCCAGCATTACTCTGTGACACGCATACACGTTGAGGTTTCCAAAGATACAACCGAACTGCACGGTAGGTTCGGGCGTACCTGTTCCACGTGTTCAGTGCGTGTTCAGAGCTGAGGTGAGATGAACTCAATGTCTCAGAGAACCTCTTGGAAACCAACTCAAACAGGAAGTCACATGTGTCCGTTGCGCTCGGATGACTGCCCGATAGGCTGCTTAACTCCATCTCATAGATGACCTCCTACATTTGTGCATAAAGAATCATTTATCCATCGTACTTTTGGTCTGCGGTGGTGAGTGTCAGTGTTGAATGAAAAGCCATTTCATACCTGTAATCTACAGATAATGTCTGGAAGACAGGTTCCTCTTTGTGAGACTCTGTGATCGTCCTGACTCTGTTCACTGGAAACATCATGCAGTATTCATTAGGTTAAGTACGATCTGCACAGGACAATACACCCTCTTGGACCACGCTTTTTCTGATTTGCAATTCACTTTGCATTGGCGCTGTGTGTGTGTGTGTGTGTTTGTGTGCGTGCGCACGCACGCCTATTCGGAGTTCACTTACAGTTGTAACTGTGTCCAATTTCAAAGTGCCGCTCACACAGATGGTAAAACACATTTACACATGACACAATTTTAATCGTATAACTATTTATCCTATAAAAGCAACATGGTTCAAATTAAAAGCATTTTAGTAACTGACTGAATCAAATAATTGACACAGACAGGAATATTTATAACTGGAAAATGCATTTAATTGCATTTCAATACAAAACAGTAGAAAAACTAAAGTTAGAGCTAAAGTTAAAGTGCCATTTTAGGACAGTTTAAAGTATTGCCTTTAAATGGTTTCTGTGTGACAGTTGAAAAGTTGGATCACGTGTCGGAAGCTTGAAGGGATCGATAACTCCTTTTTGCACAAAAATGATGATCAAAGCTTCCATTGGGTCCTACCAATGCTGTTTTTATCCAATTCACCAACACACAAAACACGATTAAAATGCATGAATCTTTGAAATTAATTCATTTGTAATTAATTCATCACCATTAATGTGTTAATATCTCACCACAAGAAAATACCTTACGCAGCGAATGTGTCGTCATGGGACATGCGCACCATCTCAGCCTGTCATAAGGATTTTTTGGGATGATATATTTTTCCAGAAACTATCACGATAAACGATTGTATCGTTGTTGTTGTTGCTTTGCTTTATATATATATATATATATATATATATATATATATACAAAAATGGCAGCTCACAATGCGGTGTTTTCAAAGTCTTTTTTTGAATCAATAGTAGATTTAAGTTAACCTGCATCTGATGAAGAAGATATGGCCATTTACAATTTGACAGGAAGTTTTGACCTCCAGACTTTACTTCCGCTTTAAGAATTGCTATTCTATGTGACGAGCTAAACGCGCGACAACCTTTGCTGCTGGTCCATGATCGCATTGATGAGATGAGAGCAAAGACTCTGCATGCTTCCGCCGCAGCCGCCCTGATCCTCTGGACGTATCAGGTAGAAGTTTAGACACGCCCACTGATGGTACTCCAGCCTAGCGCACAGACACATAAATAGCACTAGATGGTGGTTTTCTTGTGCGTATGCAATGTGCATCAGCCACTCGGCATTACCGTTCAGAGTCGGAAAAGGTGTCTTTACTTCTGTCAACTTGGAGTTCATTTGCCAGCCATTCTGTGATGAATAACTAGACATGGGAAGTGGATGACCTCGTGTTATATATGCACATCAAGGACAATTAAGACCTGACTATATATGTATATATATATAAATTCAGCATGCACGCTACCTGATATTTTGGTTGGTGTTGTAGCCGATTGAAAGCAGGATGTCTCCACAGACACAAAGCCGTCTTTTTCCAGTTGCTGGTGGTGTCTTTGACATGACTCAACACGCCACTGCTGTTCACCTCCTGATCCTCTTTCCCATCAGAAACTATCTTTCTGGCTTCAGGGAACAGTCTTGGGATGAGGTACAGAAGCTAAAATGGGTGCAATTGTAAAGCTAGGATCAAGACAATGACGAATGCTGTAGGGACAAAAGGTTTTGAGCTGAATGATTTTGAATTTGTTTTTAAAACGTGGCCACACATTATACTGCATGGGCTGGGGCTGGGGCTGGGATGGTACTTTGTCAAACAAACTCATTCAGTACACTCCGCGAGCCCTCATGCACCACGGCATTTCCCTCCGTCAGCTAAGAGGAGGGAAATCATGCTGCCGTTTCCCCTTGCACCTCTCTTTGTGGCACGGAAAGCCCCACGATGACCCAGTGAAATATAGTCAAGCCACCGGGCACTTTGAGCAGATATATTTTCGCGGCTGAAACATATAGGGATGTGGAAACATAAAGGTGCTATACGTAGTGGTACTTTTTATTGATTGATAGTTGAGCGCAGCGTGGCTTCAGCGCATGCAGGCCCCACCCTGTTTGAGAGGGGAAACGGCAGCATGATTTTATACACTTGCCGGTGTTTTTAATCATTCAAATTTGTTGACACCACTCCTCTCAGTGGTGTGTCAAATTTATAATACATGTATTTTCATTTTACGGGGACTTTAAGATGTTTGGGCTTCGCCGGAGTGGTCTGCACATCTGTGTTTCGGTGCAAAAAAAAAAAAGGCAGGGCATAGAAGTCGCTTCAAAGGGTGGCCAGTTTTGCGAATTCACATCTCCGTAACATGCCTCTCATAGGCAGGCAGAAAGCAAAATGACTGTGGCGGCGCAACCGCATCGTACCAACCATCCTGAAATCAAATGAAAACTTCAAGCCATGAAAATAGAGGAAACAAACAAAATGAAGCCACAAACTTTCAATCATAACCCGAGTGAAATATGACAAGAAAACAAACCAAGGATTTCGGCCAAATTAAAAAGTAAATAAAATTATATTGTATTTTGAATTGTTTACATATTTCTGAAGAAGAAATGCAAAAAAAGAAGTTGCAGCCTCGCCTGTGTGGAGTTTGCACGTTCTCCCCGTGCCTGCGTGGCTTTTCTCCGGGTACTCCGCTTTCCTCCCGCATCCCAAAAACATGCGTGCTAGGTTGATTGAAGAATCTAAATTGCCGCGAATGGTTGTTTGTTTATATGTGGCTGGCAAGCAGTTTAGGATGTACCCCGCCTCTCGCCCGAAGATAGCTGGGATAGGTTCCGGCACGCCCGCGACCCGCACGAGGAGAAGCGGCACAGAAAATGGATGGATGGATGGCAATCCTCCGATTTTCAAAAGTCTTGGTGTGTTGTACTCGGGTTGAAGTGACCCTTTCAACCAGACTTGCCCTTTTGAAATGCTGTCAATTTCGTCACATTGCAGCTACTTATAAGCTCTACTTGTACAGTGCAAAAGAATGACGATCGAAAACCAACCTTCTTATAAAGGCTGCTGGGAGCCAGGTTCTGATGATGTTGAGGCAACGAGTCTCCTCTACAGATCCCATAGCACATGGCAGCCACGCAGAACCTGAACAATTAAAAGGTCGCGTTTCAATCAAACTGGACATACGACATAATAACAGGCAGATTATGTGCCATCAATATTTTTGACCACATCCTGAATTGATATAATACTTCACCTGACACAAAAGTGCATGCGAGTGTGTGTGTTGCAGACAAGCGCTGAGCTAAGAGCCTCTGAGACAGATACTGGGTTAGGCCGCCTCAGTGAAATCAGCCGCACTCCAGGACTTTGGGACACGAAGGCATCGAGGTGGACCACAAGAGCTGCCAGCCCGGCAATGTGAGGGCCACTCAACAAGGACCCCTTTAGAAACAGGAGATCTTTAGAGTCTAACAGGATTACATAACATATAGACAACGCTTCTGACATTGAAAAATGCCGTGATCAACACTGCAATTTGTCTGTATAATAATGACACTGGATCCCCAAAACTCTGCCGCCCCAGAAGTGGTACAATTTTGGATTTTCGTTTTTTTTTTTTTTTTTTATGTCTGAAAAGTAAAAAAAAAAAAAAAAAACTAACAGATTTATTATACACGGGTTTGAATTTCAAGCATACCAATAAAAGCAACTTGGTGAGAGTATCACTCAGCAAACACTTCGTTTCCTCACCATTGCGTCTTTGCCAGGCAGCTTTGAAATACGCGAATGTTTATTATTTTAGTTTTTAAATACGAAGTACATTTATAGCAATGCTGAAGCCTGTTAAAAAGGGTACATTTGGGGGGGGGGGGGGGGGGGGATCCGAAAAAGCTGTATGCTGCTCCAACCCTTTCTGTGCCCTATCGTCATTTGCATTGCTCCAGTCCCATTGGGGTTACGTGTCGCTTCCCCAAGAATTGACTAACTGCATAAACCAAGCAATGCTATGGAAGAAAAAGTGCAACACTTGCCCTGAGTTTGATCTGACACTGAAATCAGAGGCTAAGATTTTGTTTGATGAAGTGGACACAAGCAGACATCTGCATACCTGGTGATGGAGCAGATGCCAAAGTCTGTGCAGAAGGCAGAAGAGGAACTGTGTGTTACAAACTAACACACACACAAACCTTGAAGCCCACAGAATTTGCCTGGTGAGACAGAGTGATTGCGTAACAGCATTAGATTTGTAGCATTAAGAATTTCAGTCCTTAATGTCATCTATTGTATTGTATTGTAGTGTTAAAACAAAAGTAAAATCTCTCATCTTTCAAAAAGGGTTGCTCACTTATTCGGAGGGAGTGATTTGGAAGCATCTGAAATGCACTGGCAAAAGTTTCTTAAAATCACATCAACAACCTGGGGATGAGAATGAGAGGAGACTTGCAAGTAACGGGAATAACAAATGCATACCAGCAGCAAACTGATGAAGGGTGAAAACAATCGTGGATTCGATTCCATACTTGCAAGTGGAGCTCTGGCAATGAAAGCAGGTCAGTTTTCAGTTCGATCACTTGCTTTCCCAAAAGGTCACCAGGAAGACCAGGAAAGATAAAGCTCATAGTGTGGGCGATCTTTGACAGCTGAGCCGACATATCTGACGGAACATGATAGTCAACATGCAACATCTGCGACATCCTACTTGATTGAAATCACTCTTATGACATAACTACATTTACAGATTGGATTGCCGTTGTCTGCATATTACCAGTCTTACTGGACGTCCCCAACACTTAACACTTCATGCTTATTTTCCATGAATAAGAAAATGAAAATAAAAAACCTATACAATCCAATGCGGAACATTAAACTTGAAAATCTCCTACGTTTGTGTCGTCAGACAGGACCAGTCCAGTCCACATTCATTTCCTAAATCTCTGCAGCTCAAAGGAGAGGATGGAGACTCACTCGCATCATTTGTTTGGCAGGAATGAAAACTGGGTGGTTATCCCACAAATTAAAGACCATACTATTCGACTTCTTTTGTAAGCGTATGCAAATCAGCGATGAAGGGGGGCGCCATATCAAATCTCGCCCAGGGCACCACATTGGATGGTTGCGCCAGCTCTTCCCATTTCAAGCTTGGGAAACAGCGCCCCCCAAAGATAGCTTTGGGATGTTTTTGTGCGCGTGTTGAATCCTTCAGGCGCAATGCACAAAAAACGGGGTGAAAGATGCACGCGCAAATTCCTGCGCCAATGACGTGACCTAGCTAACCCTACAAAAAAACAGGGAAAAAGGGCACACAGTACAGAAACTAACCAATGTGTAGTTTACGCACATTGGGGAGACAAGGACATTTAGCTACGTATTTAGCACTGAGCGCTCTCAACTCTAGAGAAAGAAACGGACACATTAAACCACTTCTTTTATTTTATCATCCGTGTTACTAAAATTTTCAAACCACCTGTACGTCAAAATAGACACATTGTCATTATACCATTGACTATAGGAGACAAACATGAATAAAATGAGCCCTCGTTTGTAAGAATTGGATAAGGATTCAGGATTTTATCCCACTTCTTATGTCACAAATCGGCCCAAATTAACTTAAAAAAAATTATGGAAATCAATAGGAAATACAGTGTGTACAGAAAGTTTTCAGACCCCCTTAAATCTTTCACTCTTTTCTATCTTGCAGCCATTTGCTAAAATCATTTAAGTGACATTTGTTTTCATCATTAATGCACACACAGCACCTCATATTGACAGAAAAAATGTAATTGTTGAAATGTTTGCAGATTTATTAAAAAAGAAACACTGAAATATCCCACAGCCAGAAGTATTCAGACCCTTCCTTTGCTCAGTATTTAGTAGAAGCACCCTTTTGAGTCTTTTTGGGAATGATACAACACGTTTTTCACCCCTGGATTTGGGGATCCTCTGCCATTCCTCCTTGCAGATCCTCTCCAGTTCTGTCAGGTTGGATGGTGAACATTGGTGGGCATTTTCATAGTTTCCTTTGTTTGCTTACCTTGTGTGTACACTGCATTTATTCTGCATGTATTCTTACTCTGTAAGTAACCTTTCCTATAGAGAAACGGCTGATTTGGAACTCCACTGATCTACTGTGCTAACAAACTCTCATTCGTAGAGTGCCTTCAGATAAATAGACACCTTTTTCCCCCCCGAGTCATAGAAATTTGAGTGGTGTCTCGAGGTTCAAAACTAAGATGGCATTTCATTCGACTAGTTTAGAAAAACTATTTCATCGAGTGATCTCCCTGGAAGTCGGATGGTGACATCATATCAATCGATTAACTGAAATAAGTGATAAGCTATATTTGTGAACCTACCTCCCTCATTTCCATCAGAAACAAGCCTTCTTTGCTCCTGCAACTGAAGTTTTAAGACGTGGAGAGGATCATGAGTTGCCTCACATACAGCTTTCCCTGTAATCAGTGTTAAAGTTTCAAAGTGTCAAAGTATAACACACCAAACAATTTACACGTAACCGTGTAGTTTTGAGTGCGTGTGTATGTGTGTGCGTAGTGCAAATTAAAGATGAGACCCACTTTCGTGCCGTCTTCGTCGCTGACAAGATTCCATGTATGATGAATACTGTGCAGCAGGAATCTTGTCTGCTCTAAAAACAGAATAAAAACATGATATATGGAATTATCATACCTCAATGTCAATTCTCAAATAGAACATGCCATTTTCCAGTTCAAAATAAACTCCTTCAGTTCATAGTTCATACTTAAAAATTTTGAACTAAGTCCATCAGTCCAAAAACGAACGAGTTCATAGTTTTGTTTTGTTTTTTAATATGTTGCTGACGGGCTATTACCCTTAAAATACTGGCATTTAATTCCCCCGTTGTTGTCACCCGCCACCCCAGTCTGCCAATCCAGAGGCACTGTCCCCGATGTCCACGCAATGTTGCAGATGTTGTGGGGATGTCCTATTCTTATATTATAAAACTAAATACATTTCATATTACAGTGATCCTACAGTACTGTATTTTAACCAAAGCATTCTGATACATATATACATTTTCATAGTCATCCATTTTCACAATTATGTACCGTATTACAAAAGAACACATTCAATTCCACATACACAGAACACACCGCACACTCATAGCTGCCGCGTGGCTGCCTCGTTTCATTCTAAAGCGAGAAACAGGAATAGAGCCCGTGTACAATCCTTGAATCTTTTGAAAATGTCCAAACAGATCCCTGTGTTGGTCACTTTTAATATTACAGCACACCAACATCACAGCAGACGCTGCTTTATGAGTATTGTGCACATGTACAGTACAAGGTGACAACAAAACTCAAACAAAATATCATGCAGCCCCACTTTCCTGAACATTTCATTACTCGGTGAACACATTTGTCAATGAGCTGCAGCCACCCCACTCCCCAAGTACCCCTTTGTGCGGTCACATATGCCAATTGCTGCCACTGATCATAATAGAATCATGGTAGCCAGGTACTCACCTTTTCAGGGCCTCTATGAAGCTCATCTGAGTGTCTGCTTTCACAGGAAGCTCAAATTTAAAAAGACAAACAGACATCATTCAGAGACATATGCACACATGTATGTTCCTTAACCAATATATATATATATATATACATATATACATATACACATAGATATATATCCTCTACTTGAGCCATCACCTAATCGTGGTGAAGGGGTTTGTGTGTCCCAATGACCCCAGGAGCAAAGTTGCGCACCTGGTAGGGTCACCCATGGCAAAGAAATCCAAGGTGAGGGACCAGACAAAGCACAGCGCCGAAAGAATAAAATAAATGGATGTACGTTTCCCATGCCCGGATGCGGGTCACCGGGGCCCCCCCGATGGAGCCAGACCTGGAGGTGGGGCTCGAAGGAGAGTGCCTGTTGGCCCGGCCTGCACCCATGGTGAATATGTATATATACATATATACACATACATACATACATACATACGTACGTATACGTGTACGTAAATGCGTACGTATTTTTGCCATGGAACTCTGCCATGGGTGCCTTTTTCCCCAGCCTCTTCCTTATTATTGCGTCGTGAACACTGACTTTAACTGAGGCAAGAAGGGGCTGCAGTTCTTTAGAAGCTGAGTCACTCCTGGGAAGGTTGCACACTGGTCCATCTTTTCTCCATGTGAAGATAATGGCTCTCCTTATGGTTTGCTGGAATCTTAACGTTTTAGAAATGGCTTTTGTAACCGTTTCCAGATAGCTGTCAATTACTTTATTTCTCAACTGTTCTGGAATTTCTTGGGATGGTGTCATTTTGTTGCAGCTTTTTAAGTTCATTTGGGTTTTATTTGTCTGATGACCAACGTTAAAGTGGGGAAGCTATGCAAAAATATAAAAATTTGAGAAGGGGGCAATAAATTTGCACGGAATTGTATACATAACTACATTTTTCAGATTTGATAAAAATGTAGGAACTTTAATACAGGTGTTTTTCTGTGTGTGTGAGAGAGAGAGAGAGAGAGAGAGAGAGAGAGACGTAACATGAACATTGGGGCAAAAATAAAGACGAGACTCACCACTCTTGGTCTCAGCAGAGCAGGAAGGAACCGTGTGAGGAAATATGTCCGATGGAAAATACTGCAAGGACAACATTGTAATTAGTTTTATGTCGCTGTAAAATTACTTAATTGGTAAATGAGAACTGAAACATTATATAGATATTGATCACAAAAAAAAAAAAGTTACAATCTAAAACGAGAAATAACTAAAAAGGTACCTGGCCTCCATAACAGTGGCAGGGATTTTTCCTGTACTCTCAAAAAGAGATGAGGCTTTCTCCACGTCCTGTAGAGCCTGCCACTCCAGCCCACATACAAACACACAGAAATGGGCCAAATTGGATCAGGGCTCACTTTTCAGGTGATTGTCAGTTTATGACGGTCCCGACATACATTTCAAAGTTACTAACAGCACACAATGAACCCGTTTGCCCAGCAATGTAGGAATATGTCAAAATATGACTTTACTACTGCATTAGCAGTGATGAGTTAGTTCCACACTACATACACAGTAAATTCATCGTATACCAAAGACGCCTTGTGTATAGGTATAGCTCAAGAAATGTGAATAGTGTTTAAAGCTTAAAAGGAGGTATGGTCTTAGGGTCCGTATTTCACGAACAAGTGATTTTAGGAATGTTTGGTCAAGAAAATGAAACTGGCAGGCACTTCCAATATCATCAATCCATTTTGGAGCAATTGGTGAATAACTAATGGCCTTGTCTTGGTCTGAAGTCAAAGGCAGAAAAGCCGGTGTGGAAAATGTGCTATACTATAAAGTGGCAGTAATTATCCATCCATTTTCTACCGCTTATCCGAGGTCGGGTCGCGGGGGCATTGTTGCCCCAGTGAAAAGCAGGCCAATCATCTACGGATACAAAAATCTCCCGATATGTTTACTTTTCTTTTTGTTTAACTTAAGCATTAACATTTATAAGTGTGTACTTTTGAACTTTTACTTGAGGGAGTGGCTTCAGTACTTTTACCCGAGTAGTTTTTTGCACAAACATCAGTACTTTTACTGAAGTCCTGAATACCAGTACTTTCGACATCACTGATGAGTACTGAAATAAACTGGCTTTTCTCCCATATTTTAATTCATTGAGATGTACCTTGACAAGTCTGTCTTCAAAGTCATTCGTTCAACCACAAGATGTCACTATACCTGGACCGGTGCATCTCCAGCACCAGATATATCCTGACACAGACCAATATTCTCCAGTGATTGCTGGAAAAGTAGACATTTCAGATAAACAAACTACTGATATACAGTAAAAATAATAATAATAATCTAATGAATATTGAATGCCACAAAATTCCTTACCTTGAGATCAGCAAGTCTGGTCTTGGCCAGGGAGACATACTCCATCAGGAGGCTACGGTATTTCACAGGTACATATGGAGGGTGAAGGATGTGCACCTAGCAGGTGGAAATGTGGATATTTTCTTTTATTTCATTTTTGCACTATTTTGTTTTTTTAACTATTTCCACTGAGCTCACATGTAAAGTGACTGCCTGATCGTGTATCTTGAAAACCCGCAAAAAGTGTTTCATGCTTTTCTGTATTTGATGTACCACTCAAAGTACATCAGATTACCTTCAGGTACTCGGGTGGTTCAAATGGAACCAAGTCAGACAGAAACTTGAGCAAAAACACCAGAGATTTCTTGCTGGTAGCGTGGAAGCCACTGGCCCCCCCAAAGGACTCCTGAGACAACAAAAATATTTGAAAAAAGGAGTACTAAAGAGATGATCCAAAAAGCTGAAATGTAAACTCCCTCTTAATCATCATATTTTGGGATACATTTGAAAGTATTTAGCATATGAGATTGAAAATATTCCATGTAAGTCACAAGGACAACGTTTAGGAATAATGTTAGAACATGGGAAGAATACTGAACCTTGAACCAGTCACTATAGGAAGGGAAGATGCCAGGTCCTTGCAGTGCCCCTTGCCGCGCCAACAGGAATGCAGTAATCATGTTCTCCAAGTCATAACCGTCAAACCCAGAAGTCAGCAATCTGGACAGAAGTACTGGGAGGCAATGTTGGAAACCTCAGATCCATACAAAGACAAAAGTCCAACATATGTTCATAAAATACAATGATTCTTTAACCTCCCAAAAACACAAGAAAGAAATGAAATGACAGCTACAGTTTTGATATCATTTACACAAGCACGCACACCCACAATTGTTGGTTAAAGAAAGAAAAACTTACTGAAAATTAACAAAAATCAGGCATAACAAAATGAAACCTGACCCTCAAATGAGATGCACGACCTTTTTTGTAGCAATCACTGCAATCATCCATCCATCCATTCATCCTTCCATCTATTTTCTTCCGCTTATCCAATGTCAGGTCACGGGAACACCAACAGGCAGGGAACCCGAGACTTCCCTTTTCCCAGCCACTTTGTTCAGCGCTTCTGGGGTTGATCCCGAGGCGTTCCCAGGCCGGCCGCGAGACAGTCTCTTCAGCGTGTCCTCGGTCGCCCCCGGGGCCTCCTCCAGGCGGGACCTGGCCGGAACACCTCACCAGGGAAGCGTCCAGGGCGGCATCCTAACCAGATGCCTGAGCCATCTCATCTGGCTCCTCTCAATGCGGAGGAGCAGCGGCTCGACTCTGAGCCCCTCCCGGATAACCGAGCTTCTCAACCTATCTCTAAGGGAGAGCCCGGGCACTCGGGCCGCACAATATTTTCTTTGAGCATCGTCATTGAGATATATAGTACGTGTGCGCAATCGTCACATTGCAGGGTCCGCTGGATGTTGGTGTGCTGTAATATACAGTGAATCAACTGTCATGTCCCACCAGCAGAGGGACCTGTTTGGACATGCTCAAAATGAAAAGATTGTACACATCTGCTATATTTCCTATTTTGCTCTTCAGAATGCAATGAGGCAGCTGCGCGAGTGCGCGAGGTGCATTCACAATTTACAATTCTTGGAAAGCTTTCCTCTGACAACGGCTTTCTGACCGGTTACAATTTGACCTCAGAGGACATCGTAGCTACCACCCGCAAATATAAATCAATGCTGGGAAGTCAATTCAAATAGGTTAAGTATATATGAGGATGCGTGTGCGCCCTATCCCCGTTTTGAGATAATCTTTCACTCCATTGGTCCGGAACAATTCGAGTCTACCGAAGCCAGGTCTGCCGATGGACATACGAATCGTTCCGTTACTGCACATTATCAACTAATCTAATTCAGGGAACAAGCCCTCTCAGCACTGCCATGAAGCGGCCGAGACACCCCGACACAACAGAGAAACACGTGGAGACATCAGCGGTCGGCCGGACAATCCAGGTTCCAGGTTCTTCTTTCCAGCTAACCAAGAGCCACATGGGTTCACACATCACCTCTTCACCTCCAATGTTACCTCCTGCGCCTCCGGACTCCTTCCTCTTCTTCTGCAACGTACGGCGGGAATGTTCAGCCTGACGAGGCTGAATGATGATGTCTCCAGCACACGAGGGACCCAAGGGTTTGAGCAACCTTCTTGTGTGGTTTTGCATTCATTGTCATAATCATTGGGATCAATGTGTATCGACGCTTCCACTTTTCAGCATTCACACGCAATTTGTCCGGAAATAGCACATGCTCAATGCATGGATGGCTAGTTTAACCTATGGATTTTTTCATTTTCTTTTTTACTTCATCAATTACCCTGTCTGGACTAAAAAGTTGGTGAATGAATGTGTGTTTCATCTTTTGACATGAAAACATGATCATCTTCCTCAACACTGAAATTGCTCTTTTCAAGGTGTTACCTCTCAAACTGGGCTTCACAGAAGGGTTGTAAACCAGCAGAGTGGAGAGGAAGCACAGGACATGTTTCCAGCTGACTTCATGTGTTTCGAGTACCTGCTGCAGGTGATGTAGCAGCTGCTTCACACTGAAGACCACAGCCAACTTTAAGAAGAAAGAATACAGAACCAATTGAGAAGCAACTATAGTATGTTCAACAAACATTGACATTTGCTCACGTGTTAAGTCGCTATTAACAAATTATCCCATATGAATTGACGTTGGATGGAGAATTCAGACAATGATCGACTGATATCCGTCTATTCGATCACAACAAAGTCTCACACAACTGACTTGCTCAATACTGCCCAGTGACTGATTAGACTTAAGTATTTTTGTGATGGGGGGGGGGGGGGGGTAGTTAGTCTTTGATTAAATCAGAGGATGAAAAAGTCAAACCCCAACATCTTTGGGGTTGGGTTTTGAGAATTGGAACCGGGAATAACATGCCAGTTCTCCCGGAATCCTTCAAATATTAATAAAAAATTTCGGTTCCAACTTTCGATGCCTACAATCCGCTGATCCCGAAGAAGAAAGTGGTGAAAACCAACAAAGAAGAACGCGCACGAAGAAGAACACGCACGAAGACGTGCTTGTGCCCAACGGCGGCGGCGAACAAAAGTGTGTCTTAACTTTGGTAAAATAAATGACCAGCCTCGGTGCAACACTTGGAATAAGATGATAACGGACACAAAATGCAACTCGAAAGTTCCTTTTAGAGGAATATGAACAAAAACGACATGACACTGAAGCAAACGTATATAGTTTTTACAGCTTTCCAGTTAAAATGTATATACTGTGTTTAAATGGTATGTTGTTCATGTTTTATTATTTCTATTTTATAAATATTTATGATCCTAGGTCTGATACATTATATATAAACATTTTAAAATAAAAAATCTGCAATCCCTAAATGTAAATAATTACACTACTACCATATCATAATATGGGAATTTTCCCAAATGTCAATAAGAGTGTCTCTTTGATAATTGCATGCTTATGTTTCAGCACAACGCTGCAAATTGTGAGATGCCTAACTGATATTCTTCAGTTCTGTCCGGTTGGATGGTGAACATTGGTGGACAGCCATTTTCAGGTCTCTCCAGAGATGCTCAATTGGGTTTAAGTCAGGGCTCCGACTGGGCCATTCAGGAACAGTCACAGAGTTGTTCTGAAGCCACTCCTTCGTTATTTTAGCTGTGTGCTTAGGGTCATTGTCTCGTTGGAAGGCGAACCTTCGGCCCAGTCTTAGGTCCTGAGCACTCTGGAGAAGGTTTTCGTCCAGGATATCCCCGTACTTGGCCGCATTCATCTTTCCTTCGATTGCAGCCAATCGTCCTGTCCCTGCAGCTGAAAAACACCCCCACAGCATGATGCTGCCACCACCATGCTTCACTCTATTGGACAGGTGATGAGCAGTGCCTGCTTTTCTACACAGGAGCCACTTAGAATTAAGGCCAACAATTTTTACCTTGGTCTCATCCGACCAGAGAATCTTATTTCTCACCATCTTGGAATCCTTCAGGTGTATTTTTTTTTAGCAAACTCCTTGCGGGCTTTCACGTGTCTTACACCGAGGAGAGGCTTCCGTTGAGCCACTCTGCCATAAGGGCCCGACTGGTCAACAGTTCATTTGTTTCTGTCAATATGGGGTGCTCTGTGCACATTGAGGGAAGAAAAAGAAAAATGATTTTAGCAAATGGCTGCAATATAACAAAGAGTGAACCCTTTAAGGGGGTCTGAATACTTTCCGTACCCACTGTATCTGTGCATTCCTCACCGCACTTGACCGCATACACGAGATTGCTTTTCTGCGTGTGTGGTGTTCGGTTTTTGGAGTGTACCAGCCTTTGTCTCCAGGTGTTACCAGGTTTGAAGTGTACTGGATTGTTATGTTGATTGAAAATCCTTCTGAGTTTGTCAGACTGACCTGACACATGTGGGATGACAATATTGTTGCGAATGTCACTCTTTTCTTTTTCATCTCCCTTACTCCTGCCCCTTCTGGAATTGGATGCACTTTTCACAAATGACCAGCCGGGGTAACCACAGGTTTGGGGACCTCCCTCACGTGTCTGTGCTCTCTCTCTTTGGCCTGCGGACTGGTTGGAACGTTATGAGTTCTGTGTTGTAGGTAACAGACAATGCCCAGTTTATGTTCCAGAGGGTGGTGTGAGTAAAAAAAAAAAAAAAAAGTATTGTTCATTGTGTGTGGGTTTTCTGTAAACCACAACATGGAGGCCCCTGTCGTTTTCATACGTGGTGTGGGGCATGCCTCTGAGTTGAAGCATAAATAGTTGAGTCGTCCACACGAACACTGGCTAGTGCATCCTGACTAAGCATTGTTGCATGAACTGATAAAGCCTGCTCAGATGAGAGGTGGAACGTCATTTATGAAAAAAAATAGTCCAGTTGCGATCGATTCAACGCTCTGAGAAATTTTGTTTGTGTGTTTTGTGATGGTTGGTGTTATTTAATGGCGTATGTTAGGCCAAAAAGTTAGTTTGTCAAAATATGTTCAGACTATAAAAAGGTGTTTTTAGATAATGATGAAATATAGAACTGTATGAACCAGGTCACGTGGTAAGAAACATTTATTATTAAGAGTTTTAAAATACCAGTCACCTTTAGAAACTGCACAGACATTTATATTTAAAAAAAAAAAAAAAAAAAAAAGCAATTAATAATAGTAACATTCATTTGACACAAGACGTCATCTTGCTAATGTAAACAATTGTTGCGTCTGCTTCCGACACAGGTGAGGGGTGACGATGTGTCGTTCCAATTCCTAGGGCTAAGGGGAAGGGGGAAGGGATCGAATTGGGATTGGCCCACTGTCTCCTTCTCCCCTTTCCTACCAGAAGATACACAAAGTACTCTCCTGCCTGTCTCTCTAATCACCTTAGCTGTAGTAGTCCAGTCTTCTGGAAGCTCCTCCTGTCCAGCAAGAGCATGTCTCATCTCTTCTCCTAAAACCACACGACACACTTCCTTTCTCAGCTTCCAGCTTTCTGGTTCTTCCACCACATGGTTCTCTGTGCTGCCTTTGTCTTCTTAATCTTCCTCCACACCACCAGAGTCATCTCACACACCACCACCACCATCCTATGCTGTCGAGCTACACTCTCCCCTACCACGACCTTACAGTCTGTAACCTCCTTCAGATTAAATCGTCTGCACAAGATGTAATCCCCCTTCGTGCTTGTTCCTCCGCTCTTGTAGGTCCCCCTATGTTCCTGCCTCTTCTGGAAAAAAGTGTTCGCTACAGCCATTTCCCTCCTTTTTGCAAAGTCTACCACCATCTGCCCATCGAAGTTCCTTTCCTGGATGCCGGACTTCCCCATTACTTCGTCATCACCCCTGTTTCCTTGACCAACATGTACATTACAATCTGTACCAGTTATGACTCTCTCTCTTTCTGGGATGCTCAGAACTACTTCTTCTAACTCCTTCCAGAATTTCTCTGTCACCTTTTGGTCACATACTACCTGTGGGCATAGCCATTAATTACATTTTAGCCTCATCACTCAATCTGACACTCTTTTCACCTCCAATACATTGTGTTAACTAACTTTTCCTTTAAAATAACCCCTACTCTATCAAGTACATGTTGATGTACAAATTTAAGATGAAAATTTGCCTCATTTCTTGGCTTTTTTGTTTTGAGCCAGGGCCATCTCCACCTGCACCTGATGCCTGCTTCAAGCTTTGCCACATGAATAGCATCCTCCTCTTTAAGCACTCTCATTCTGGAAAAGAATTGACTCAAATCACTGTCTGTTTCACTTCATTTTTCACTATGACCAACTTCAAAGGCTAATCCCAAATGCATCCTCCAGGAAAATATTAAGTACAATATTTTTCTGTTTTTACTGGCCATTTCTGCGTTTGAAGTTAGTTCATTCTGCGTTGTCAAATAATGCTTAACATCGCTCCGTCGCGGAATACATTTAACATTAACATCCTTAAAGTAATTAGATAATTAAATATAAATCATTAAATAACAGCGACCGCCCCCCGCCATGGCAATGGCGACCCCCCCCCAGGAAAAACTCATCGGATCTATACGATTCACGTAAATGGCCCATTTTCAGTTCAAAACTGCAAATTTCACCAAAAGGCGACTGAATTGCACGTATGATATTAGGTTGCTAGTTGAATTACATTAAGTTCTCTTAGCAAGGAGGGTCGCAAACAGTTACGGCCTCCTTCTCTCGACCTAATACAATACCAAATTATTCCAATCTCGTGGCTGAACAATTCTGTACAATACTGCATAAATACAGAGTAGTCGTCTTCTCCAACTACAGTAAATCTGATTTTCAGGCTCAAACAAACGACACACTTACCCTACGGAAAAGAGAGGTGAGCAATGGACTGGCTTTTGCAAAGGTCCACTTGTTCTGGAGAGCAATTGCATCTGACACTAAAGAAACACTGATTAGTACTCACATTTTAGATGTAACCAAACTGTACTTTTTGAGATGGAGCGACATATGCGTTAATTTAAAAGCAATAATAATTCCAAATAATGAGCATTGTTGCATATATTTATTTACCTGCAAGTCGAGGCTTGTAAGTGAGAGTCTGCGTGAGTGTGTGGGTGAAAAAGCGCTGAAGGGCGTCTGGAGAAGCTGAAACTTCACACAGTGAGGTATCAAATAGCTGACACCTACATCAAATACAGCACACAACCACCGTGTGAGAAAACAGCTCCAGTCGTCATTACACCATTTAACGAATGTCGGGCAGTTTAATTACTGCATTTCCTTGAATCGTAAATTGAAATAGCACACGTAGTTGCAAATGATGAACTGCATACAGATAACTAATAAGAATAGTTGTTTCAGAAACACCATTAAAAAAAAATTTGAATTGTGCGGAAGCAAATAGTCAAAACGTACGCGGGCCTGATTCTCTACCAGTAGATCGATAAATATATTTTCTGTAATGAGAAAAATAAAAACAACGAACCATCGCTCAGTTGCAGATTCAGATAATGCGGGTGCTGAATTCATATCCACAGCGTCCAGAAGCCCTGAAGGGAAAAAGCACACATATGCAAGTACACACACACACACACACAAACCGTAAAACTGAAATGTCTGAGGAATTTTTATAAAAATGAAACAGATTCAGGTGTACATGAGTAAATCAAAGTGCCTCATTACACACTGCGCAGCTATTACGTACTGTATCACAAGAACATCATTATTAACATTACCACTCCTGTCAAAAAACTATTTATTTATGAGGGATTTATGGTGCTCTTATGGTCATTGATAAAACAAGTATCATGTCTTAGATGGATAAGTTAATCAGGTTGACATTTTTGTTGTTCTTTTTAATGATGGATTTTACAGCTGGATTGTATTTATGTCAATCATAGTAGGAAGAAGATTTTGTCTCCATGTCATTGGCTCGATTAAAGTAATATACATCATGATTAATGTTTAACGTTTTAATTTTCAAGTTTTTTTATCAACATAAATCGTATTCATAATTCATAACTGCATAACAATAAACTAAAGATGCATTTAATTCAATTATCTTGAATTCCGTAGATTTACATTTTTAAATACACAAATGGAAACTTTATCAAGTTGAAGGACTTACCAACAAATGTTCCTAGGTATTGCAAGAATGAAAGAATGCCAATAGCATGAGCACAAATAATACTTCTATTAACATAAAATAGAAGGCATAATAAATCACAACATAAAAGAAGCTATTACAACCCATGGGGCCCAGCCAGGCACAGTCAAAAAGGTAAAGTGAGTCCCTCTTCCCATGGGCTCGCCCCCTGTGGGAGGGGCCAAGGGGGTCTGGTGCTGTGTGACAAGGGTGGTGGCCGATCCCCGGCTCCAGAAGCTGGCTCTAGGGATGTGGAACGTCACCTCTCTGGGAGGGAAAGAGCCTGAGCTGGTGTGTGAGGTTGAGAAATTCCGACTGGACTAAGTCGAGCTCACCTCGACACACGGCTCAGGCTCCGGTACGAGTCCGCTCGAGAGGGGTTGGACTCTCTTCCGCTCTGGAGATGCCCACGGTGAGAGCCGTCGAGCGGGTGTGGGCATACTGCTTGCCCCCCAGCTCGGTGCCTGTACGTTAGCATTATCCCCTGCAGACAAGAGGGTAGGTAGCCTCCCTCTTGCCTCTGGGAGGGGGCATGGGTCCTGAATCTTATTTGTGCCTTTGCACCTGACAGCTGCTCAGAGTACCCAACCTTTTTAGAGTCCTTGGAGGGAGTGCTGGAGAGTGACCCAAAGTATTTAAAGTCCTCCACCCTCGCTATCTCTTCTCCCTGTAGCCTCACTCTTCCTCCTCCACCCCTCTAATTCATGCACATATATTCTGTCTTACTTCAGCTAATCGTCTTTCCTTTCCAGTGCATGCCTCCGCCTTTCTAACTGTTCCTCCACCTGCTCCCTGCTTTCACTGTAGATCACAATGTCATCTGCGAACATCATAGTCCATGGGGATTCCAGTCTAACCTCATCTGTAAGCCTACCCATCATCACTGCAAACAGGAAGGGACTCAGGGCTGATCCCTGATGCAATCCCACCTCCACCTTAAATTCCTGTCAAACCGACAGCACACCGCACCACTGTTATGCTGCCCTCAAACATGTCCTGCATTCCATTCATCCATTTCCTGCACTTCTTATCCTCAGTAGGGTCGCGGGCATGCTGGAGCTATCCTCGGGTGAGAGGCGTGGTACACCCTGAACTGGTCGCCAGGCAAGCGCAGGGCACATATAAACAAACAACCATTCGTCTACGCATTCACACCTATGGGCAATTTAGAGTCTTCAATCAACCTCCCATGCATGTTTTGGGGATGTGGGAGGAAACCAGAGTACCCGGCGAAAACTCACACAGGCACAGGGAAAACATGCAAACTACACAGGCGGGGCTGGGATTTGAACCCCGGTCCTCAGAACTGTGAGGAAGACGTGCTAACCAGTCGTCCACCGTGCCGCCATGTCCTGTATTATTCTAAAATACTTCTGTGCCACTCCAGACCTCCGCATGCAGTACTACAGAGCCTCTCTGGGTACTCTGTAATAGGGAACTTCTGGTCTGGCTGCCTACACCACAGTGGACGCACCACGAACAGCGAAGCAGAAGCAAGGCAAAGCGTGTGTGTGTGTGTGTGTGTGTGTGTGTGTATGGGTTAGGGTAAACTTTGAATATATTTTTTTATATCACTGTCAGTCATGGAATCCGTTTAAATGACACCAGCATGATTGCTGGGCAACGCTGATAAACAGCAGCTGGTTTACTTGCTTTTCTATTGATGGGCCAGCTCGAAACATGCATTCAGTCATCCATCCATCCATTTTCTACCGCTTATCCGAGGTCAGGTCGCGGGGGCAGTAGCTTTAGCAGACACGCCCAGACTTCCCTCTCCCCAGCCACTTCATCCAGCTCTTCCGGGGGGGATCCCGAGGCGTTCCCAGGCCACCCGAAGGATGTAGTCTCTACGGCGTGTCCCGGGTCGTCCCCGGGGTCTCCTCCCGGTGGGACGTGCCCGGAACACCTCACCGGGGAGGCGTCCTTGAGGCATCCGAATCAGATGCCCCAGCCACCTCATCTGGCTTCTCTCGATGTGGAGGAGCAGCGGCTCTCCTCTGAGCTCCTCCCGGATGACCGAGCTTCTCACCCTCTCTCTAAGGGAGAGCCCGGACACCCTGCGGAGGAAACTCATTTCGGCCGCTCGTATCCGGGATCTTGTTCTTTCGGTCACGACCCGCAGCTCGTGACCATAGGTGAGGGTACGAATGTAGATCCACCGGTAAATCAAGAGCTTCGCCATTTGGCTTAGCTCCTTCTTTACCACAACGGATCGATACAAAGTCCGCATCACTGCAGACGCTACACCGATCCGCCTGTCGATCTCCCGTTCCATTCTTCCCTCACTCGTGAACAAGACCCCCCTCATTCAGTCATGAGCACATTATTCTGATTTATGATTTAATTACTTTTATTGGATTTATTAAATACGCAATACAAAAACATCCTTCAAAATAGCCTGTTACATGAGTGGTGCGGACGGCACGTAAAACAGTTTTTACGCACCGACGGGAGACTATGGCCCACTGAGTGGAAACTGACAAGGCTGAGAAACATTTGTTGGTAAAATGCTTTCATTTTACTTTTCTTCCTGGAATTATTCATAAGTAATACTGTACTGTCAAAAAAAGTTTAATAGTTGAGAAAAAAACATTAGCCATGATAATGTGTAAAGCTTCAATATGAACCGAAGACGGGGAGACAAAATGTTTTGATCATCTATCTGACTAGGGTTGACTTAAAAGACATACCAGCTGTGGACAAACACCAACAAAAACACAAACCTTGGTAACTCATGCATGCTAAAACACAATACTTACAGTACATTCCCGGTAGCAAGCCATCGCAGAGTCCAAAGTGTGAATTCACACAGACGATGCGCATTGCGCCATTAACAGAATTAAACACGTGGCGATGTTAGAGCAAAGCAACAATTTCCTTAAAGACAAAGTGGGATTGACAGCGGGTCTCAGGAGTGAAACATTGCAATTCCACTTCTACTATAAAAGCATAAAAAAGGAGATCTCTAAAGAGAAAATAGTCAGAGATGTGTGAATAATCACTCACAGAATAGCATGTCATCTAGGGCTGAGATGCAGAGCAGAATGCACCTCTTCTCCACCGCGTCGAGCTTCTGACTTGACTGGAAGCCCGTAGCAACCAACGCACCTGAGATAGCTGGAGGCGAGAGGCTTTGAACAAATGCACTGTAGTCACAGTATAACAAATGGCTTCAAAGTAAAACTTTGGAGTCATTTTGTTGGGTGTTTTTCTAACATTAAAAAAACGCACAGTGTCCTTCATTTTCAAATGTAGACGTTAAAAAGGGGAGTTTGTCATTTAAAAAAAAAAAATAATAATAAAATAAATTTTTTGTCGTGCAGTGGACCCCAGCATGCTCACGGTTCAGCACCCATGGATTCACCTATTCGTAGATTTTTGAAAGATTTTTTTCATTATTGGGGTCAGGGGGTACCAACCCCCCATTATATCCCTCCATAGTCAAGAATTATTTGCCACTGTATTTGTTGAAACAACCATTCTGACTTGGAGAACCTAAGGCGCCGGAAGAAAAAAAAACAAAAAAACAATCTGTGTCAGAAGGCGTGACTTACTAGCTGTCAATCATTAGTTGCATCGTTTCAGGCAAACATCGCAGGTACACCCTCACAGACTGCTACCTTGTGAACCCCAAAAAGAACTGTATTCGTAATTGTTATCAGTTTTAAGTGTTGTGTGTGCCGGCGAGTGCATTGATGAATGATTGACACCTTATAAGTAAAAAACGATCAGCGTGGTAGGTTGATTGAAGACTCTAAATTGCTCATAGGTGTGAATGTGAGTGCGAATGGTTATTTGTTCATATGTCCCCTGCGATTGGCTGGCGACCAGTTCAGGGTACACCCCGCCTCTCGCCCGAAGATAGCCGGGATAGGCTCCGGCACGCTCGCGACCCGAGTGAGGAGAAGCGGCTCAGAAAATGGATGGATGGATAGTACAAGGAGTAACGATTCGATTATGACTCGTCAGTCATTTGTTACGGTCAACACGAATAACGAATCGGGATTTAGAGGACAAGTACGAGCCCTAGTACACACACACTGCCCAGTGCCCGACTCAGCCAATGTTTACTGATGCTTTTTTTGGCTCATAATAGTTTCGCCAAACTTGGACGATACACGGCATCAAAACCTCTTCCGCTCAGCGGAATATCACTAATATCACATCTACAACCACCGGTTTGTGGTTTTACTATATGGATACAGTGGTTTCGGGATGTGGGAGGAAAAGCGGAGTACCCGGAGAAAACCCACGCAGGCACGGGGAGAACATGCAAACTCCACACAAGCGGGGCCGGGATTTAAACCCCGGTCCTCAGAACCGTGAGGCAGACGTGCGAACCAGTCGGCCACCGTGCCTAGCATATTCTGGTATTCCTGATTTCAATGCTGTAACAACAGTATTCAATTAACTGATCAGCTACTAAATAGGATGGAAAAGGGGCAAATTATATGTGAGACAGTGGCATTAGCACATCCCTCTAAAACACACTGCAAGCAGGTGAGCGACCAGGGTGCCCTTACTTGACAATACGTTCCGTTGCGCTTGCATGGCTTCATTTTCTTCCAGAGGAGGTGTCCATTTACACAGAGCCTTCAGCTGTGGCACCAACCACGACCTCACACCTTCATCACTAAGACAAGCCAAAAGGTAAATAGAAAATAAAAACAGGACCTGAGAACAAGACTTGATCAGTTCGAGACAAAGTAAGGCAGAAACAAAGTCGAGAATTTTCTGATTGATAAAACACGCGAGGGCTGCACAATATCGATATTGTTGTGATATTTAACAAGCCCGTAAAGAAATTATACTTTTATTAGGAATGTAACGATATCTTTAGCTCGCGGTTCAGTTTTATCATGGTATTAATCTTATGGTACGATAATTATTGCAATATTACAGGAAAGCTCACGGTATTGCAGGAAGGTTCACGGTACAGGTGGGGCAAAGACGCGAAAGCAGGAGGAAAAAAAAACCAACTCTTTTTTTTTTCTTGCTGGCCGAGTCCTCAGTCGGCTTTGGTAGTTTGTGCGTTTTTGCCAGGGTTTTTTTGTGAAAAAGATATCTTCAAATCATACATTACTACATTACATGTACTTCTCTCCCCGTCCATCCAATGTTTACATTCGTATACTGTACCTGCAAAACGCTATTACTGCTGCAGCAACAATCATGCTATGCTCACAGTAACCAAACTGTCCATTGAGAAATTGCCTGTTCACTAATTTAACAGTATTCACTGGTCACATTTTTTATTTAGAACAGTAGAATCTTGATACTGCTTACTAACAGTGATATCTTTGCTTGAGTCGCAGGAAGACTCTTAAAGGCATGGGAATCCTTAAGTTTCTTTTCCTCCACTTAGTGATTTTGTAGGATGATTGATTTTTCCGAGCAGCCCGTGTAATACGGTTTAATTTGAAATGTGGACATTTCATTTGAAGAGAGGGAAGTATGTCAGATTTATTTTTGCACTGATATCTGTATTTGTATGGAGCGGACCTATTTTACTCTTTCATTTTTGGGACGACCGTAACGGAGGCGGAGGGATATGTTGTTACGGGGCTCCGAATCGTTATTTTCTCTCTGTGTGATGTTCTTTCACCCACAACTTTCAACTCAAAACACTCACTTGCACACCAACCAAACAGTGCTACTTTTACAAGATGCTTAAATCATCTTGCAGCTCGTCTCTTCGAGGAGGACCGGCAGCGGCGGCCCACATAAGCTTCGCAGTGCCAACCGCTGCCAGCCTGGATGCGGCTTCGCGAAGCAGATGTTCACTTGCGGCCGATTCCGGCCCATGGGTCAGCCTTAGCTAGGACGGAGGCCGGCGCGAGCAACAAGACTCCTCTCGCCCAATCGATTGCGACGCTTCCCTCAGACCCGCGATGCGGCTACACCGTAGCTTTGGGAGGGTCTCGGGGCACCGAGCTGTAATGCTGCGGCATCTCTCCCAACGTAGTCTTTCAGTCACGTCGGCCAGTCAGTGTATTTTTTGTGACGTACCCACATGGTCACGTGGGTTACACGTCCAATCGGGTGCATCAATACGATTAAGAAGGAAGTGGCGCGCTGTAGCGGCATGGCGCCGCGTCGCCAAGCGACCGCCTTGAGCCTTGCAATGCAACGCGGCACGGCATTGCATGGTCACGTCTTCGCAGCACATACACAATTACAGTGAACTCTCGTTTATCGCGGGAGTTAGGTTCCAGGACTGGGCGCGATAAGCAAGTTTCCACCAAGTAGAGACACCACATTGATTTCATTCTTTAACGTGTATTTTGACCTTTTAAAACCCTCTCTATCATATTATTCATAGGATAATCATATCATAGGATATCACATTATTGCACACTACTTAGCAGTGACAATTAAAATTAAATAAAAAAATAAAGATGGGTACTGTACTGTAAATAATGTCCATATATATATATATATATATATATATATACACACATACATAAAACTCAAAAAGCCCGCAAAGTCGTGAATCCGCGATAGTCGAACCGCGAAGTTCACGCTAATGGGTTTATTGATGGCGCGCTGCGCCCTGGTAAATGCAGCGTGGGAAGGCTTTTACGGATGGAACCACGCACGGACACACTGTGTGTGTCTTGTGCTCTGCCAAACTCCGGACACTGACTCACAGAACCACTGGTCTCAACTGTTGGAGTTGTAAATTCGGGCTCAAAGTCATCGAAATATTGTAACCCATTTGGGGCCAAAATTGTGGGTCATGGGGTAGAGGTTGTTAATTTTCCCATTTTGTGGTTGGAAGTGCTATCGAAGTGTCTGCAAATGAGTTTGTAGTTGGGAAATTATTTTTGGCTTCTTAATATTAATAATCTTATCACTTGAATGAGAAGTTTGAAGGTTTTTAGTAGTTATGTTGATTCTTTATTTATTTATAGATTGTAGCTGCTGATAGAGAAGGAACTGGTCCCTCCAATACAGTACTTTGAGGTAAGATTGGGAAAGTATAGAGCGCTTTAATGTATTTGGTAGTCCAGTTTATGCTAGACTGGTGTGATTTTGCATCAAAAGAGACTTAAGTTTGTATTATTAAGCATTTTCAACCAGGCTGTCACTCTCAATGACATTGTAATTGTCTTGTAGTAATTCTGTTTTTTTTGGTTTTTGTGCTGTGAGAACCTAGGTGATTCTCCCTCAACAACAGCTTAAGCAAGCTCCCGTCACCGGTTACGGTTCACTGTGTAATACGTAGGACCAACGGGGAGCGTTAACCCGTGAAACAGAGAGCTGGTCGGGACTCCCTTAGCTCTAAAGAACTGGGGAGCCTGGGGTAAGTGAGGTCTGGCGCAACAGACTTCACTACAATGTACTGCATTCTATGAATGATTACACATAATTATTAGACAGCTCAGTCACATCCAGAAAATACATAGCGAATGTAGCGTCATTAGTAATGTCGCTTTTGAGTTTATTGTGATGTTCGCTTTCCATATAGTTAAGCTGTAGCCTATAATCATTCATGTATTGCAGTAAGGCAAAGCAAAGCTAATTTATTTATGTAGTACATTTCACACATACGGTAACTCAATGTGCTTTACATGATTAAAAGCATTTATATTAAAAAAACAGCTGCCAGTATTTGAACCCCTTAGCTGTGAATATCCTCGTCTGACGTCTGGTTTACTAAACAGACATGAGGTCAACGTAATAAATAACTGGCGATAACATGACAACCGTCTTCTGAAACAGCATAGAACACCCCGGAACTACAAGCCCAGTGCCAAAATGACAACGGACACAAAATGCTACAGTTCCTTTTAGAGAAAAATAAATAAATGACATGAGACTGAGGCAAAACAGATTTTCTTACAGCTTTCCAGTTCAAATGTAGATAGGGTCTTTACATTTATGTTCTGAAAGTTATATTATTTGTATTTCATATGTATCTATGTTCATGCTCGATACATTTCCTAGATAAATATTTTAAATTTTAAAATAAAAAATCTGTTATACCTGAAGGTAAATAATCACAACTACCATATTATATTGTAATATGGAAATTCTCCCAAATGTCAATAACTGTAGATTCTGTAAATAAGAGTCTGAGCATTGCGCAGACATACATTCCAATGACGACGCTCAAAAGATAGACTCGGCGGCTTTAATTGAAACAACTACAACGGGAAAAGACATCTGAAAAATAAACAGGGAACAGACGGATATGATTTGACTGGTAAAATGAGGGAAAACAAATTCTAAAATATGACCGTCTCTGCTTAAAGTTAGCTAAACAATAAATATATTTGTATACTATCCTTGCAGTGTCTGGAATGGACCTGACAAGTGTGAATGCAAACAATAAAAATACAAATATTCCTTACCTTTCAAAAATATCTTTCAAGTCGAGGATATTGCAAAACTGAAGTAGGTACACCACATGCAGATTTGGTAGTTTCTGTCAACACACAACCCCCATCATTTCATTTACACTCAGTATTTTCATTAAGCTTTAACGCACGATATGAATACCAACATTTGAATTAATCAAGAACCGAACAATCCTTAAATTATATGCAGTGGTGCAAAGGATCACTCTACACGGTTTGGCACACACGTGGTCCGTGTGTAGAAATAACATACCATATTATGTTTTCGCTAAAGAGGAGGAGCACTTTCTCAGGCGAACGTCTGTGGCTACGACGTGACCGGAACAGAAGATAGGACCCAAAATTGCACGACTCCAAAACAAATGGACAGTTTCAAAAAAGAGCGGTTTAATATACGGGCAGAGGTCGGTACACAGGCAGGCAATCCAAAAAAGGCAACAGTATCCAAAAACATGAGGTCGATCATCGGAACAGGGTCTAGTCTTACTGTGAGTCTTTGACATGGAAACAAGGAATGCTGGAACGCGACGACAAGGTACAACGAACCGGCGACGAGAAAGAATGAGACACGAGGTTAAATCCAAGGGGTCATCAGGGTGAACGAGGCACAGGTGGGGAAGATGCTCTCAGGAGCAGGTGTGTGTGAAACGGGGGGAAGACATAAACCGGAACACACACCCATGACAGGCTAAGCTATCAAACTAGAACGACAGTGTGTTTGTGAGCGCCATTCAGTGGCTATTACTTTAGCCTCTGGCTAATACTAACCTGGCTGCCCAGGTATAGTTAGCTATATATCCATCCATTTTCCGTACCGCTTATCCTCACTAGGGTCGCGGGGTATAGTTAGCTAATTGAGTATTTCTGTGTTACATGCAAATGAAAGTCTGTTCTTTGTGTTAAGTAAGGGCCTAGGCTAGAGTCTAGCCTCTTACTTCACACACTCCGCACATTTTGTGGTTGGCGGCCCCATGCTCTCCTGATTACACCTTTAAAGGATGCACAGGATACGAGGGTTTGTTCAGGGTGTGGAAACTGCATCCCGTGTAAAGACTGCCGTTTGGGTGTTTCGGTCTTTGTGCGTGCGGTTTATTATTCAGGGACGCACACGAACACAGCACACTGTTCAAGTCTGACAGCAGCGCAACAAGTCCAGCTGCTGTGAATGCTCTGTAGTTGTGAACAGACTTACCCAGAATGCATTGCAACTTAAAGTGACAGGCGATCCTGCGGCTCAAATCACTCTCAGGAGCTCTTGGGGCAGAAGAGGGTCATCCCAGTCTCTGTGTTTCTCCCAAAGCCGTCTGACAAGCATTTTGGGTCGAGTGGTGTATGGGATGAGGAACCCCAAGGGGTCATACTGACTGGCGAGTACCCGATATATGTTCTGCATTGTAGGGATGCCATACTCAATTGGTCGATGCTTATAGCCTATGGAGTCAATTTGACAATGCCAGTCCAAGTGTGGATACAGGGGAGTCAACTCGGTCTTGGGCGAGCCAGAGCTCGAAAGTGCCTGACCTGACCTACTTAGGCAGGTGTTCGACGACTCCTGGCACATTGCATGCCCACTGGCGTCGGTCGATCCGCCAGCAGCTAGGAGCTCCCCGTGTCTGTCTAGGCGTCTGGCTTCCTCCTTCGTAGGAAGGCTGTGGAGTAGATTGTCAACATAAAAGTACCTCTTGGTGGAGAACTTCAGGTCGTCACCTGGCTGGCTGTGTTCGGCTACATGGCGGTGCAGGGCGAACGTGGCGTAGCAGGGGCTACAGGCGGTGCCGAATGGTAATACTTGCCACTCGAACACTTCTGGAGGTCCATCTTTGGTCAAGTCACGCCAGACGAACCGTAGGAGGGAACGGTCTGCCGGAAGGAGGTGGACTTGATGGAATATCGGCACTAAGGGCGATGGAGTGTTCTCGGAAGCGTAGTAGTACACCCAGAAGCGATGCTCCAAGGGTGGATCCAGGCAGCAGGGAATCGTTCAGTCTCTGGCCTCTGTACCAATAGGAGCAGTTCAATATGATTCGGTTCTGGCCGTGATGGCCCATCATGTGGTGAGAGAGGTACCACTCTTCTCCCTCTTGGTTGACTTCTTTAAGGCTTAGCTTGGGAACAGAACCTGCATCCACCAGCTTCTGGATCTCTGTGCTGTACGCTTTAGCACGCTCTGGGTTTTTAGCCAGTCTTCGCTCTGTGCTCCGCAGACTTGGCATGACGGCCTCTTTGGGCGCACTGAGAATAGGCATGTCTCCTTTGCGCAGAAGTGGCATGGCATAGGGAAGGAGCCCTGATACATCAACATGTGTGGTCTTCTCCTCCAACAGGGCCAATGCTGCTTTGTCTTGCTTTGACCTCGTTACTACCTTCTCGCTTCGGTTTGGAAGAGCGTCAAGCTGCCAAAGTCTTTCGACGTGCTTGTATAGCTCTGAATCAGAAGGGGAAACGCACTGTGGCTGTACGTGCTGTTGGAAGAACTTTGCTGGACCCTGGAGGTTCCAACCCAGTCTGGTACGGACAGCAGCTGGCCCCCCTGGAACACCCAGTCTAACTGGGGGGTCGGACCCGATAAGCACTAATAGTCTGACATTCTGGAAGGGTTGGATTGGTAAGCCAAATAGGTGGGTGTACCTCTTCTGGAGTCAGTCCATTGGGTAGGACTGTCCATCCATCCATCCATCCATCCATTTTCTACCGCTTATCCGGGTCGGGTCGCGGGGGCAGTAGCTTTAGCAGGGACGCCCAGACTTCCCTGTAGGTAGGACCGGTCTTCACAAATTCGGAGAAATACAATCACTAGTGACATTGGTGTGGTGGTAGGCACTGGGAGCATTCATGCAAAGTTCTTAAAATGTCCCACAACAATCTAATTCGGTGAAGCTATGCTTGCAGTAACTCTCAATCGTTGGGTGCAATAAGTCTCCACCGCCTGTGGGTGTCGCTCGTGTCCCATCCATTGTCCTAGAGGTCTTGAGTTTCAAAGGACAAATGGTTCTTTGAACTTTTATCTTGGCATGCGGGACCAACGGATTTTCAAGCTTTTTGGGTCGGTATCTTGAGCCCTGCACACAGGGAGTCTCCTGATGACTAGATTTTACACCGATTTGATCGGTATCGGACGATAATTAGCATTTTATGCTGATCGGCTTTGATGTCATAATTCGCCGATTGGATCAATGACGTAATTGATCGGCTCCGCAAAAACATTTACTCGTCGTCGCCATCGTGTACAGTATATTTAAATCCGAAACCTTTTTAGCCTCGCCGTGTGTCTTTTGACGTACTACTGTAAATATCTGACCACCAATAGTTAGTAGTAGTATTTAAATAGTTAAAAGTTATATATTTTTTTTTAAACCGTCGGTGGTGTGGGACAGACAACACGTAACGCCCGGATCAGACTACAAGACAAATTAGCTCTTTCACGATTACACTGTCAGACGACTACAATCAAATCTTGTATTCCGATACCACCGCATCCCGTTGTATACGATGACCGGGCTTCATCTTGTCAACTCAAACGCGACCGGATACACTCGTTACCATGGCGACGACAACAATAATGGATCGCACCACCGTGTTTGTAAGAACAAGATGGGGGAAAACGTGTGTTGGTTGTCACCGGTGCTAGGGAGAGGACTTTCATTCAAGGATTGCTTGAGGTATGTTCACGTACTTTTAATACGATACAGCTTGCAAGCAGGCAACAAAACGTTATGTAGCCTAGCAAGCTAGTGCTACCACTAACGGTTGTAAGCGAACATGCAGGTGTTCTGTCGAATCATTCTCTAAAGTTTGTGTACATGAAGTAATTTAATTACAATAAGTTAGCACCCATTATTTCTGTCATGTAATGTTGGTTTGACCAAACTGATTAGAATAGATGATCTGACGAGAGCAGTGATTTCCAACCTTTATGGAGCCAAGGGACATATTTTACAATTGAAAAATCTCATGGCACACCAACAAACACAAATGTCACAAAAAGTGGATACATGAATTACTGTATGTACTTCCTACCATCTAATAGAAGTCCATTAATTTGTTCCGTCACTATGCCTCACTGGCATAAAAAGAAGAACAAAAATACATTATTTGTCGTTAATATAATTTTTGGGGCAATTAAGTACACAAGTATATACAGTAAATGAACAAGTCATTTAAATAGACATATTACTCCATCTTGTGATCGGTTATTGTTTTTTTAAACTCGCTGACCTGATGGAGTCCGGGTTTCCGGGGTAACTGCTAATTAATTTAAAGTCCGAGTGAGGAGTCAGGATTCTCTGGTCACCGCTTTCATGATCTCCTCCGGACTGGCCGGTAATTCATTTAGCGTCCGAGTGAGATAAACCAGACATCCCCGTGACTGTCTGTCTCGGCGGGGGAGAGGAGACAGGGATGCATTCCCAGTCCGAGATTGGCGGTCATGGTGCCATCTGACGAGAGCATGTCCATACCAAAGCAGAGCCCAGCAAACGTCAAAAGAGAAAAGTCCATTTGTTGGTCCCAGTGGCTATTAGCCTTTGGCTAATACTAACCTGGCTACTGATCGGAAAAAATATACGAACCATGAGCTGATCCGAACAGGGATTTATTTATTTCTTTTATTTTATTTGAATCCGTTGCATCCCTAGTTATATGACAACTTAATTTAAGCCTCGGTGTCCCCTCGGAGGAGCTGGATGAAGTGGCTGGGGAGAGGGAAGTCTGGGCTTCCCTGTTAAAACTATTGCCCCCGTGACCTGACCTCAGATAAGTGGAAGAAAATGGATGGATGGATAAAGTACCCATCTATATCTATCTGCCTTCCATTTATGTATTGTGAGCATGTGTAAACAGACATGGAAGAACAATTTTTTTATGAGAAACCTTCAAAAATTAAAGTTATTTAAACGAATCACATGCAGTCTACACTTTCAACCCTTTCAACACACCTGATACTTCCTGTACTCCTGCCAGAGTCCCTTGGGGCAGATGGCTCCATGAGCAAGCAGTTCTCTGACAGACTCCAGCAGGACACACAGCTGGACCTGTACACATCAGTGGACTTCAACAAAGGGGACAAACTCAGAGTGCACATCAAGAAATAACGTGCTAAATCTTCCAAGACAGTATGAAGAACCATATTATTGACACCACAGGTCGATAAACTAAAAATCACACGACACTCCATTATAGAAAAAAATGAAAGCTTTCTACACTTTCATTTACCATCTGGTCATGAAAGTGTACGATGATATCTGAAGATTTTTACCATTTCTATTGTATTATCTGTCATTGGATTTTTATCTAAATTAAATGGAAACACCCTTGGAAGTAGAGTACGTTGATATCATAAAAAGCCTAGGTTCATATATCAAAAATAGTAGATGGTAAGTTGCAAATAAACCACAGTATGTCTTTGAAGGAGGAAGTAACACATCGGTATCTATTTCCATTTTCCAAGCCGCTAATCCTCACGCTAATCCTTGGCTGGCAACCGGTTCAGGGTCTTCCCCGCCTCCCGCCCGATGATAGCTGGGATAGGCTCCAGCACGCCCGCGACCCGCGTGAGGAGAAGCGGCTCACAAAATGGATGGGTGGATGAACAACAACCATCATTAATTTTTTTCTGGTTATGTTTTGTTTAATGATAATGTTTTTTTCTGAAATACTAGACAGTTTAATTTGAATCCCATTAAAATAAAAGTAAATGTATTTCGCCTGGTCCTTCATGTTTTCTTTTAAGTATTGTTCCTTGCCTGGGTAACCAAACATGAGCACAACTGTGTGTTTTATCATTTACTAAATAAAAGTAGGCCTGTGTCAAAATAAGAGCAAGTAAATAAAAAGTATTAGGTGTTTAAATAAAGTGCTTAACTTCAGAATAATTCTTTGAAAAAAGCTCAAATACAGATAATACTTCATCTTTTCATCATATTGGTAGAAGCAAAATCATGCATTGTAAAAATGCATTATACATAGGTTGAAGGGTTTTCCAGAATTTTGAGATCAACTTTGGGTGTGCGCATTATACATGTGGGCACATTATACACAAGAAATGATGGTAATAATACAGAAAGATACTCACTCTCTGAGAAGCCGTGAGAATATCCCTTGTCCTGTCCTCCTCAACTCCAGTAATCACCTTCAGTCTCTCCAGCACCGATTTCGCTGACAGTGTTGCTAATGGGACACCAAGCTGCCTAGCCTCATGTCTCAACCCACACACTGTGAACAGAAAACTCAATCACAAGAGCATCATACCATGATGTTTGTTTTACTCGCTGCTATTGTGCTTTTCGAAAAGCTCTTGTACCTGCTAAGTACTCAGCACATTTACAATGACACCGTATTCATAGTTATAAATTGTGGTGGTCTTGGTCCAAGGATGCTTTAACATCACAGGGTTGTGGAGTAACCAAGGATCAAAGGTGCAACTTTCAGGGGAAGAGCGCATACTGCCACAAACAAGCGCACAGATGCAAAAGAAATTAGTGAGGCACCAAAATGAAAATTCTTGAAAACCGAAACTAAAAAGTCCAACGCCGAAAACCGAAAGTCAAAGCTGGGGGAAATAAAAAAAATAAAAAAAAAATCAATCAATTAAACTTAATTTGTAAGCACTTTACACCAAAAAAAAAAAAAAAAAACGCAAAGCGCTTTACATTTTAAAATATAAAAATCATTCCTGTCAATTATTAATTATAAAACTAGGTCAATTATTAGACAAATTAGGCTATGACTGCAGAGCTGCCAAACTATAGAAATTCACTTTCAGAACAATTTGTCTGAATTTCATATTTTTTAAGTTATGTCAAGAACATTACCGTTGGACAATTATTGCAGTATACTGTGTAAGAGGATAAAAACATTTCAGTTCAATTTCACATCATAATCATTACTCTATAATCGGAATCGTTAATAAATTATGGCTTCAATATTTATTTAAATGCATTTATTGGAATGTTGGACGCTTTTGCAGCCAAATGTCTTCTTTCAACTCAGCATGAGACTGCACTGTTTTAGTGTTTTTTTAACGTCACTATTAATCTATTGTTTTAACTTGCCTGATGTCTAATTGTTTTTATGTTTTGTTTTTACATAATGTACAGTACGCTGTGTGCAGCTGAGGTTCTTTTACAGCGCTCTACAAATAAAGTTGAGTTGAGCTGAGCTCTCTTGCGTGCTATTTTTTTCCGTATTTTATATTTCCTGTATCCACTATTGCTGCTGAAATGATGCAAATTTCTCCATGAATAAAGGTTATCTTATATTCTAAAGATGTATTATATTAATGTACTTTTAAATTATAGGTTCCTTTTCTCAAGTGACATAGCAGCGGTGACGGACTAATACAGTATGTTTCCGTCCGGTCCCTGCATTGATGTAGCTGTCTCGCCTTATCCTATATTACAGTATTTTCCTCTAGAAACGCGTACTAATTTGCGTGCCATTTTGCTCTTCAAAGTTGGCTAATCTCCGCTATAATGTGGTTCCAGCCTGATCAATGTGACAAGTGTTCTGTACCACCTAATCACTTATTATGGTGTTTTGCAACTTCATGTGATAGCTCAGCATGGTTTCCCGTCTTGTCTTACGCTCCGTACATTGTTACTACGAAATGTGTCTAAAAGTGTAGTTTATTTGCTCTCATACAAGCGACGATTAGTGACTTGTGCTGCGTTGACAACGGGCACAAGGCGCACGTTCACTTCTGCAGCTCAGCACCGTACTGTATTTAGCCGCGTTAGCTGTAGCTCGTAGGTAGCTGGGGCAGTGCTAAATAGCATGCAAAAAGCATTCCACCCCCGAACAGCGGAAAGCAGAGAGATTGGACGACAATAGGGACACTCTGTTCGGGCTAGTAGCCGCTCGCATGATGATGGAAAAGCCACACGTGGCATGTTAGGCCTTTTCACACTGCAGTTGCTCAGTGACAAAGGCGACGGCAATGGGGGTGAAACGGCATTTTTCTCATTCCAGGAAGAGCGCTTCGAGGTGTATTTCAGGCTGAGCAGGGAGTTTGAAATGCTCCCGCAGAGACGTCTCTGTATATTATTTTTCTAGTGGTCCAAAGTTCGGGATAGTGGGACACCTCAATAATTATGCCTTCCTCCATGTCCCCCTTGCCATTTACAGTACAATTCCACCCAAATAGCACTCAGAAATCACTCCACCAGTCTGTCTCCAACGAGAGGAGCTTTTTGACATCACCGCATCAAAGCTCCCGAATGGAACATTTTTCGATCCGATGACGCAACACTGACCCTCAGGCAGCGCTGCTTTGACCCAACACTTAGCGTCACGTCAAAACACGTCGACACCCCCTCGGCACAAACACAATGAATAGGAAAGGCGAGGGCGTCAAACATCTTGCCAAGTGCAGTGTGAAAGACCCTTTATGTCTGTAAAGTTATATTGGTAGTTTTATTTCGGTGAAAAAAGTCTATCGGTCAGAAACTGAAAATGCGGCCAAAATTTCGGTGCATCACTAATAGAAAGGATTGGTATGTCTGGTATTTACTATCAAAGCGGAATCATACAACATATAAAAACATTTATAAAAAAACAAGAAACAGAAGTCTTACCCAAAAGTGAACCTGCAATACCTAATGGGATGCCTTCAGAGGCCACCCGCCTTTGCTCATCTATGCCAGTGTTGAAAGGATTGCTTGGATTTGGATTCTAGAAAAACAGCAGCAACAACTCTTACATGGCAAATGTCTGAAGTTGTTTCAAGCACTCAAGCAAATAAGAAACAGAAAAGATGACAACTTTCACAGGGCTTGAAAATAACATTTGCACTGGTAACACCGGTTGATCGGACCAGCACCTTTTTTGGGAAGGTACAGGATGACCATGCATGCTGATGAATAATGTCTTAAATGGCATACCATAGTTTTATGAAGATTGACACTGGAAATATATATAAAATATTCAATAAATATATGAATATCCATCCATCACTTTTCTTCCGCTTATCCGAGGTCGGGTCGCGGGGGCACTAGCTTTAAACAGGGTAGCCAAGACTTCCCTCTCCCCAGCCACTTCAAACAGCCGGGAGGCATAGTCTCTCCAGCGTCTCCTGGGTCGGTCTCCTCCCCGTGGGACATCCCTGGAACACCTCACCAGGAAGGCGTCCAGGATGCGTCCTAATCAGATGCCCGAGCCCCCTCATCTGGCTCCTCTCAATGCAGAAGAGCAGCGGGGCTCTACTCTGAGCCCCTCTCGGATGACCGAGCTTCTCACCCTCTCTCTAAGGGAGAGCCCGGACACCCTGCGGCGGAAACTTATTTTGGACAGTGTTCTTTCGGTCAGGACCCACAGTTCGTGACCATAGGAACGTAGATCGACCGGTAATTTGAAAGCTTCGCCTTCGACTGAATGCAGACGCTGCACCGATCCACCTGTCGATCTCCCGTTCCATTCTTCCCTCACTTGTGAACAAGACCCCAAGATACTTGAACTCCTCCACTTGGGGCAGGATATCATCCCCGCCCCGGAGAGGGCACTCCACCCTTTTCCGACTGCGGACCATAGTCTCAGATTTGGAGGTGCTAATTTTCATCCCCACCGCTTCACAATCTGCTACGAACCGCTCCAGTGAGAGTTGGAGATCACGACTTGATGAAGCCAACAGAATCACACAGTATGCAAAAAGCAGAGATGCAATACTGAGGTTGCCAAACTGGACCCCTCTACGTCTTGGCTCTACGGAGAAATTCTGTCCATAAAAGTCATGAACAGAATCTGTGACAAAGGGCAGCCTTGGCGGAGTCCAACCCTCACTGGAAACGAAGCAGACTGACTGCCGGCAATGCGAACCAAACATATATACATACACAATTAATGCTGAAAAGGTACATACAGGTTTTGGAGAAACATATGCTGCCATCCAAGCAATGTCTTTTTCATGGACGCCCCTGCTTATTTCAGCAAGACAATGCCAAACCACATTCTGCACGTGTTACAACAGCGTGGCTTCGTAGTAAAAGACTGCGGGTACGAGACTGGCCTGCCTACAGTCCAGACCTGTCTCCCATTGAAAATGTGTGGCGCGTTATGAAGCGTAAAATACGACAACGGAGACCCCGGACTGTTCAAGCAAGAATGGGAAAGAATTCCATCTCCAAAGCTTCAACAATTAGTGTCCTCAGTTCCCAAACGTTTATTGAATGTTGTTAAAAGAAAGGGTGATGTAACACAATGGTAAACAGGACCCTGTCGCAGCTTTTTTGGAACGTGTTGCAGCCATCAAATTCTAAGTTAATGATTATTTGCTAAAAACAATAAACCTGATCAGTTTGAACATTAAATATCATTACAAAAAAAGTCATTCTGTGCATGCAATATTGTTGTCCCTTGAAAGTATTATTTCAGCTCTGGCCAATGATGCTGAAAACAGGATCTCAACAGTGAAAGCACAAGGGCTCACAAGGTTTGTTGCAATAACCCATTACCTCTCTTGCCCTCTTGATATCCTTGAGGGATTGTGTAAAAGTCAACTGGCACAAACCTTGGACTTTCTCACTGTGGACAGTCATGTAAATGCATCATTGCAGGCTGTTACTGCTCTTGAGAGAGTTGGTTCCCAGAATTTGATTGAATGAATTGCTTCTCCATATTTACCCAACATAATGCCCCAAACACTTCTGACTCTCACTTTCCCAGATATGGATGCAAAGAACTGGAGAAGTTTGTTGACTTTTTGGGGAAGAACAAAACAGATGAGAATGGCACAATTCACCATAACATGGTTGAACCTGATGAGGTCGCGTTAGAGTGGTCAGTGACCAAGAATCTCACGGACCAGCCCAAATTCAACAAGCTTGACATGGAGGCTTTCTTTCAGCGGCAGTTGATGAAGGAGATGGATAATTATCCCAACATCTGTTAATTAGTGGCGATTGGCCTGGTCTGCCCTGTCACATCTGCGGACAGTGAGAATGGTTTCAGTCGATACAATTTGCTCAAGACAAATATCCGAAACACTGCGGTTGGCTGGCGACCAGTTCAGGGGGTACGCCGCCTCTCGCCCGAGGATAGCAGCTGGGATAGGCTCCAGCACCCCCGCGACATTAGTGAGGAGAAGCGCTGTCGAAAATGGATGGACGGAAATATCCAAAACAGGTTGAAGATAGAGACCAAAAATACATTGGTCCTTGTTTCAATTGAAGGACCGGAGTTTGACCAGTTTCCTTACAAGGATTCATTTCAGCAGTGGGTGAATGGAAAAGATTGGACCGAGTTCCACGCCATGGTTACAACTACAAGATGACCATAATCTCATTGCAATTGGAATGATTTATTTATTTTTTTGCCCATACAGCCATTGTAGAAGGCATAAGAACCTTTTCTGTGTATTCTTGCATTTGTTGATGCACTTTGAGAACGTGAATTTTGTTTCACACAGTAATACACTGTTCTGCACTTCATTAGTTGGTGGTATTCAATTTAATGTTTGTCATTCTGTTCATGTTTTTTAATTTGCTAGTGGAATATAATAATTTTCTTCACTATTAAGGATACTGTTATAGTAATTGTGATTTGATATAATAAAAGTTTTGTTTTTAAACCTTGGTTTGACTTTTTTTAATGCTAAACAACAGAAGCAGAAAATGGGTGAAGAACAAGATGGTAAAATTCATTATTTTATTTATTGGCACACTTCTAAATCAATTACTTCTCTCCAGGATCAGTAATAATGTCAAAATCATCAGTCCTAATTGATGACTGGGTAGTTTTAATTGGCCCATATTAAAAGCTTATGGACTTCCTAGTGAAGAGGACTGGCTAATTATGTCGAAAGGTTTAGCCTCATAAACACGAGTGATGTTGCGGCTAACCGCACTCATGTTTGGCTTGAAGATTTTTATACTGTTTAGCCACATCGGCTAAGAGGTTCCATGACCCAGTGCCAACCCGGACTGTGTGAGAGGGAGCACTAAAACAGGCACTACCGAATGACATTTTTACTCGCGGACACTGGAAAAAGGGTCACATATGCGACCATGTTGGTAGCAGTCTCAAGCCCTGTATCACACACACACACACACACACACACACACACACACACACATCCGTTTTTTATGTTTAATGACACAATACCATGTCATAATTTGAACACCCTGTGTACTCCACTCACTCACCCCAATCTCCTTGAATAGGCTGCAGAGATCCTGCTGCTGCTCCAACAAGTGGATCACTGCCTCCTGCAGCTGCTGACCATCTCCTTGCTTTGGTTTCTTGACAACACGACCAGCTGGGAATGTAAGCAGCCAGATGAGCCAAAACATGCTTTGACATTTTCAAAAGGTTCAGAATGTTTGACATCATTGATCATTTCCATTCATTTGGGAGTCAATTCCAATTTAGCAATTCTGTTATGCAGAAAAGTCACGTGGTCCTCTTTGCAGGAAGACGTCGATATGTTGAATGAAGACTGTAGATGTCGAGCAAGAGCAATATTGATTCCGACTACATTCAAAAGCTAAAATCGACGTTTTTGTGTCAGTAAAGTTGCTAGTTCGAGATGTCCACTTACCGAGAAGGCTCGACAGACTTCTTTTCTGAGAGACAGAGTCACACGAAGCACTCAATGACATTTCAATGAACTACGGAAATGACTTGCTGCTTCCAAGACCTTTTAAATGAAAGTAACACAAAGATGTTTTCAGTTGCTATGATAAATCACTGTACTGTATTTCTATTTTACAAAACGAGTCGGCCGGGAGCGGAAACGGAACTGCTGAAGTGTCCTGTCACTCACTTCTGAATATTCGGCGAATGACCAATGAGCAGCCAGCGTGCAGGCGGGGGCGAGACTTAATTACACGTACTGCCAAGAGGGGTCCATCAGCAGTGTGAAGGCAGCAGGGCTAACGTCACTGCGACTATCCCGCACGCAGTTTGCCTTTCGACTCGAGAGCAACCCACGCGCGCAGTTTTGAAAATGTACTGCAGTTCTTCTCCAAGTCGGGGGTGTCGCTACTGCTGGTATTGGCAGGGTGGAGTTTCCTCTGCATTTTTTGGCCATTTCCGGTAGCCGGTTTTACTTTCCTTTCCGTAACAAGGAACAAAGCAACAACAATGGCGACCGTGGAACAGTGTCAAATGGGCCTAGTTGACCAGATGATACGTTTAATTATGCTGCAAAATCGATCAAGAAGGCAGCGGCATAGGTTATATGTGGAGCCGAGAGAAACGCGGAGTACGTCATCACAGCATGTGACTAAAACGGACCAATCACGAGAGATGATCTCCGCGGCATTCGACGCGCAGCAACAATGTTTATAGCTGTGGCTTAATCCGCAATACTATCATGCAGAGGTTTAAGTCTGTGATTTCCTTTACTGACCATATTCGTCATTTTAATATACAGGGCCGACGCTTCAACTGTCGCGCGCGTGTCTGTCTGCGCGGGTGTACGTACATTAAATGGCACCTTAAAAATTAGTATGCCTAACTTGTAAATGGTGAATCCACCGTCTTCTTCTTTTGCTTTGGGCTTGTCCCTTTTGGGGTCGCCACAGCGCGTCATCCTTTTCCATGGAAGCCTGTAAATCTCCTGCATCCTCCTCTCCAACACCAACTGCCCTCATGTCTTCCCTCACGACATCCACCAGCCTTCTCTTTGGTCTTCCTCTCGCTCTCTTGCCTGACAGCTCCATCCTCATCATTCTACCAATATACTCACTATTTCTCCTCTGGATGTGTCCGAACCATCGAAGTCTCATTTCTAATTTGATCCAACCCGGTCACTCCGAGAGCGAACCTCAACATTTTCATTTCCGCCACCTCCAGCTCTGCTTCCGTTGTCTCTAATCCGTCCATCACGGCTGGCCTCACCACTGTCTTAGAAACCTTGCCCCTCATCCTAGCAGAGACTCTTCTGTCACATAACACGCCTGACACCTTCCTCCACCCGCTCCAACCTGCTTGGACCCGTTTCTTCACTTCCTGACCACACTCACCATTGCTCTGGATGGTTGACCCCAAGTATTTCAAGTAGTCCTCCACCCTCGCTATCTCTTCTCCCTGAAGCCTCCCTCTTCCCCCACCAACCCTCTCATTCATGCACATATATTCTGTCTTACTTCGGCTAATTTTATATATATATATATACACACACACGTATATATAGTTCTGAGGACTCGGGTTCAATCCCCGGCCCCGCCTGTGTGGAGTTTGCATGTTCTCCCCGTGCCTGCGTGGGTTTTCTCCAGGCACTCCGGTTTCCTCCCACATCCCAAAAACATGCATGAATTGCTGACTCTAAATTGCAACTGAATTTATTTTATTTATTTTTTTAAATCTTTTTGACAGGAAGTAAAAATAAACAACGAAATGTGGTTGCCCACCTGTGCACTTGTTCTCTCTCATGTGGATTCTGAACAGAATTAACCAATCACATTCAAACTACTGTTAATGGGAGTCAGCACACATTTACCACAATGTGAAGAGCCTCTGACTAATCCCAACTATACTCTAGCTGTTTCGTAGTTTTTTGCTTTCAAGCAGAAGCCTAAAGGTTTTGTGCTAACACTGACCGCTATTTCTTAGGGTTCATTATTCCATTGACCTTATCTCAGGCCCAAGTTCCAACTGAAGAAAAACAGCCCCACAGCATGATGCTTCCACCACCTTGCTTCACTATAAGTGATGGTGTTGTTTTGATGATGAACAGTGCTGTGTTTGTGCCAAACATACCTTTTGGAATAATGGGCAAGAAATTAAACCTGGGCGACATGGTAGGCGACTGGTTAGCACATCTTCCCCACAGTTCTGAGGACCCGGGTTCAAATCCAGCATCGGATGTGTGGAGTTTGCATGTTCTGCCCATGCCTGCGTGGGTTTCCTCCCACATCCCAAAAACATGCATGATCAGTTAATTGAAGACTCTAAATTGTCTGAAGTTGTGATCGTAAGTGCAAATGGTGCCCTGCAATTGGTTAGCGACCAGTTCAGGGTGTACCCTGCCTCTCGTCCAAAGATAGTGAGTGATAGCGAGTGAGGATAAGTGGTACGGAAAATTGATGGATGGATCCAAGTTAAACCTGGGTTTCACTGGAACTTAACAACATCTCTCAAACACACATGGGAAACCAAGGGTGAACTTTTAGAACAGTGGAAATTTGTTTTAGTTCGAAATAGAAATCAGCACTGTTAGCACTGAACCTTCAAGCTTCTGCTTAGAAAGCAGAAAAAAATGCCAGGAAAAGCCTTCTAGAATAACAACTTTATTTTGGGATTAATTATAGGCACTTGAACTGGTGGTAGATGTGTGCTGACAGGAATTTGAATGTGATTGGTTAATTCTAAACATGGCCACATACCCAGTTATAAGAGGAAGCACACACTTCCGCAACCACATTATTTCAGTTTATTATACTTCCCCTCTCCAAAAGTTTCCAAAGTATTTTCAATTGAATTATATCACAATCATATACATATCACTGTAAAAACAGTTTCCTTGACGCTTTTATTTTTTTCCATTTCACCTCCTTAATATTCAAGTATGTGGATACACAGATCCAAACACAATCAATAACAAATACTTTCAAAACATCCTTATGTTCTCATTTAAAGCACAAAACTCTTGTTCGCAATCCTCCCACTAAGACACATTGAACCACTTGTAAACATGATACAAATCAATCTTTGTGTTTTGTTTAGAAAAGTAATTTAGTACAAAAATATATTTTCTTCTATATGTATTTCTTTCTTCGGAATTGTTACACTACGTAGCTCACAGTATAATATTTACAGAAATGAGACAAAAAGAGCTTAGGCGAGTATAAGGCCATTGGTTTACATGAAAAATATGAAAGGACGATTTACAAAAAGTCACCCACCGAGTGTTCTGCTCATAACTGAAAACAACCAGGCATGCAAAATGGTATAAGCTGTTTTTTCCCCACAGGTAGGTTTAGCAAGTTTATTTCCTCCCCCCCCCCCCCCCGCCCCCCCCAAATTGCATCTACAATCAGTTGTCACTTCCCGTACTCGTGACAGAGGGCCCACACAACCAGTGCCGGGTGTAATATGCCAAAACTATGAGAAGCATCTCAGAGGTGCTGCTGAGGGCCACAATAAAAGGAGCTTGTGACACAAAGTCGGCCTCCATCCGGCGGAAGGATAGCTGCATGACGGCGAGGGCCAGCAAGCTGTTCTGGACGCCCACCTCAATGCTCACCGTCTTCCTCTGCGTTGGTGCCATGCCCACCAACTTAGCCAGAACCGCACCAACGAGCAACCCGAGCAATGGCACTGTCAAACCGACAGCCACAATCTGGGGCCTGACGTTGGCCAATATGGATGCGCCCATTTGGTAGGCCATGAAGATTCCACCAATAATGAGCACAAAGCTGAAGGGCCTTATGAGTCCTAGCAAGACACGAGTGAGGGCGGGCAGCCGTAGCTTGACCAGCATGCCGAGAGAAATTGGGATGGCAATGAAGAGGAGGGTGCCGAAAATCTTCACAAATGGCACATGCAGCGCAGCGTGCACCCCCAGCAGATGACCATACAGAGCGGATGACAGAGGCATGGCTGCCGCCGCCACCACTGTAGACGCCAGGGTCATCGAGATGGCGAGGGTGACGTCTCCTCCTAGCAGCAGACTGTAGAGGTAGCCGCCTCCGCCGCCCGGGGCAGAGCACGTGATCACCAGGCCGAGGGAGAGCGCTTTGGGTAGAGAGGCCAGCCGAGACATGCTGTAAGCATACAAGGGCATCACCAGGAACTGACCCAGCACCCCGAGGAGCAGAGGTACAGGGCTCTTCAGGAGAGCTTTCAGTACCTCAACCTCCACCTTGCATCCAAAGGCACACTTGTTGACAAAGATGAGGGGAAGCAACGCAAATAGCACAGGGTTCTCTGAGAAATGGGACAGTCCACCTGACCTGATGAGTTGTGTGGCTGGGTCATCATTCCCGGGGGCCACCACCACGCAGTAATCTGTCCTCTCCTCGATCAGAATGGGCGAAGAGTCCTGGGACAGGTCCAACAGCTTGATCTGAAGCTGAGCCCTTCCTGGGAAACCGGAGTGGATACCGATAATGTAGCTCCTTCCAGGTCCTGCATGACCACTGTCGCTCACATTCAGGATGGAGAGGACTTCTGGGTCCAAGGAGCGCACTTTCACGGTCTGTTTCCAGCTCTGACGGCCTTTCCTGTTAGCTTCCGGGCTCCGGTATTGGCAGGAGATTACAATCACGCCCTTGGTGTTTTCAGGGAACTCGAATTCCTGTGACGAACCGTCTCCAATCGTGATGTACCTGCTGCTATCTGCCGTCAAATTGGAGGGCTTGCTGTGGTTGACGGTCTGATTCACAGTGGCCCACGCCCGGTCCGCTTCGCCGGTAACAAGGAACAGACAACAGATCGTAAATAGCGTCCTCATTGTATTCTCGGACACTTCTCCCCTGCCACGCTGTTACTCCGCGACGGCAAACATTGCCATTGTTGTCTCCGGTGTAAAACAAAAGCGTTTCGGTTCTACATGTCGTACGTTTCCCATTTTCGAGCTGCCATTATACCGGAACTAAAACATCACCCCGCCCTGTCCAGTCAGAGGCGTGCAATTGACAGCGAACGTCGACACACAGGAAATCCAACAACCGCGTAGATTTCTCCATAAGGGGGTGGCAGCCAGCAATACTCGCTGCTAAAATGTCCGACTCGAACAACCGGCATCTCCTCTACTCCTTTTTTGTCTGTGTTGATCCATGGGCTGACGCAAATCGAAAGAATCTTATATACCTACTGTTGTTTGCTTACGGTTCATAGACGAGTAAGACCCCCGTTTGGCTGAATGTATATTCTATTATTCCGGTTATTGCTTTCCAAAATAAAAAAAAATCATTAATTGGGGAATTGAGAGGAGCCCATATATTGTGGGTGTTTGTGCACTTTCTATTAAAATGAGATGTAAGTGATACTTATAATTGCAAAGCCTCATTTGTAATGCATTTGGGTGGTCATTGTGACCAAAAGAATGCGTGTCATTTTAAAACTACAACCCACTTCCGGTGTCGCCTACGGTAACAATTTTAACTTAAACCCCCGAGTAGCACACAAAGCATCTCTACTCCCTCAGCCAATAACCGTGGGAGTCTAGTGGGAAAGGGAATACCATGATTTGTATTCACTTGGGGTAGGCGGTGGAGGGGCAAGGATTAGTCATACGCACTTCAAAACGCTATACTAGTTTATAAAATCAAACAAGAAATAATATGTTCATCTAAATGAAGAACAGCTTCTATGTCTACAGTTTTTACCCCATCTACTACCACACTCCTTTGGTCTGTTTAATCTGTATTACTCCTCATTTCCCATTTAATGACTTCGAGTTTATGTCACATTCCATAATCCTGCAATATCACGTGGCACTGATCCACTCTGCTCTTATTGAACAATCAGCACAGCCACTTTTCTCTTGCCAGTTCTCAGAAAGGCTGCTGCCAAGTTGACGATCCCTTGTTTGTTACACACAACTGGGAAACCTGACACTACTGCCCATCTCAGTCCTGCAGCATGGGAATGCAAGTCGGCCAGCTTTCTTGGTGACATCAGAGGCTTTTGGCCAGTCATAATTCGATATATCGTGGGATTTTCAGTGTATGCTGTATTTTTTTTTGTGTGTGGAAAAATAAACGCATCCTAGCCTAAAACATCTATCCACCATCAATTTTCTGTACCACTTCTCCTCACTAGGGTTGCGGGCGTGCTGGAGCCTATCCCAGCTATCTTTGGGCAGAGGCGGGGTACACCCTGAACCGGTCGCCAGCCAATCGCAGGGCACATAAACAAACAACCATTTGCACTCACATTCACACCAACGGGCAATTTAGAGTCTTCAATTAACCTACCATGCATGTTTTTGGGATGTGGGAGGAAACCGGCGTACCCGGAGAAAAACCATGCAGGCACGGGGAGAACATACAAACTCCACACAGTGAAGGAGTGGGAGATACAGTTCTGAGTTTGGGGTTCAAATTTGGGCTTGAGCGTTTCTTCATGGAGTTTTTGCATGTTCTTCCCATGCTTGTATGGGTTGTTTTCTCCAGGTACTTATGTTTCCTCCCACATTCCAAAAACACGTTTCTTGGGTTAATTGAAGACTCGCCGACATCTGCCAATTTCAGCTCGTAACTGAAGTGGCTCCAGGATGACTTGGGGTAAGAGGTCCTGGACAGGTCAATGCTTAATTTAGTTGTAAACATGACCTTTCATATTCACTCATTCATTTTCCATACCGCTTATCCTCACAAAGGTCGCGCGCGTGCTGGAGCCTATCCCAGCCAACTTTGGGCGAGAGGCGGGGTACACCCTGAACCGTTTGACAGCCAAAGAATCCTGTCAAATTCTTGTTAAAATATTAAGGACTATGTTCTTATTCATAGTGACCACATGCCAAGAATTTGCACTAGGACACTATATATTTATTTATTTAATTAGTTAAATACAAATCCAAGCCCATCAACTGACCACCATCTTCTGAGGGGAGTGGTCCAAGGTGCAGGAGGATCACAGACGAGACTGCGACTCACCAGAAGGCACCATCCTGTTCAAGAGGCGACAAATTGAGACACAACAAAGGAAGCGTCCATCACAAGTGGTTTCTGGGCGGCTGTGGATCACTAGGGACAGCGAGTCGTCCAGTGGGAGCTGGTTCGAATCCCGGCTCCGACTGTCCGCATGTCGAAGTGTGCTTAGGCAAGACACTGAACCCTAATTTGCTTCCAGTGGTCCTGGGAGCAGTCGCCCACTGGTGTACGGGTGAATGTGAGGCTTTGTAAAGCGCTTTGGGCACTGTGATAGTGTAGCTAAAGCACTATATCAACGTGCAGTCCATTTACCATATTCAACACTGTTACTTTAAGGTGGCCTCCACAGCAGTGATTGTCGAAAAAATGTACAATTCAAACAGGACTAAATGAAAAATGAGTGCATGCATGCCAAACTATATACACCAATAACTATTGATGTCTGCAATCAACACAAGAAACACTGTATTCAAATTAAAGTCTGTGCTGGACAATTGGGAACGTTTATTTTCGAGAGATAAGTGCTACAAAGATGGTTTTCTCAGTATAAATAAGACCCCTTTGTAATAATGCACAAATGGAAAAACAGGAAACTGTAAAACTGCTCAGTCCCTGGTCAAGGCCTAGCTTCTATCCTGATGTCTGCTCTTACAAGTTTCAAAGACAGAATCCTTTAGTCAAAGCACTTAACAAATGTATAAAGCAACAACAACAAACATCTGCTTATTGTAAACCATTCAGATGCCTTTAAAAACATCCATCCATCCATCTGATTTCCATAGAGCTTCTCCTCACCAGGCTCATGGGCGTACTGGAGCCTATCCCAGCTATCTGCTCACCTAAAATTGAACTTCGGTTTACAGCTTCAGAATCATTTGTTTACGTTATACGGTTTAGCATGCATTTAGGCTCCATACACTTGAGTATGGAGGACGAAGACTGCCAAAATTAAATTAATACATTATTAAATAAACGTTTCATTAAGTATGAAATGACATTTAATTCTTTATCTGTGTCTTTATTTTATTTTGTGACTCTTGGTCCTCCACACTTGGGTGTCTCACCTATAAAATACAACAGATATATAACGATGTTCACAGAAAAAAATACAAACATGATTGGTCAACTCAAGACTGCAAAAATAAATGGATAACACGTGTATGACAGCCTGAGCTAGAGTGAGCTAAAGTTCTGTGTGCTAAAACATCTCTCCTCTGCTTTGTAGCAAGAGGAAAATTCCTGACTTTGACGAAAAGTGTGCAGAGCTCAGCTCACATCTCTCTCTTTCAACAACAGTCCTTCAGGCACTTCAATTCAGAGTAAGGTATTTACTATTTCACACAATGTGTGGATGGTGGCATGTGTGTAAATTAACAACAAATCAAATCAAACATGACTCAGTGTAGTGTAATAATGTAAGGACTGTCCACTGGTGTATTCATTGTTAGAAATACCTGGGACTTGGATGAATGTGATGAGAGGATGAGACTCCTGGCTGGTTTGCACACAGTAACACACATTACAACAACATTTGACCAAAGCCAGGTACACAAGAGCAAAACATGTCCCACTCCCTTGTAATCACTTTAATTGTTGTGAATTAGAACTTTACATCTTCATTGTTGTCATTACACAGTAAGTAAAAACAGATTCATTTTGCAGAGGGGATACAAAGGAACAGGCACACAATCTTTAGGCCAAAACAAGAAAATGTGAAAGTGATACATCCTCCTTGTAGGAACAGTTCAGTACAAATACCACCACCACCACCACCACCACCACCACCACCATCTAACTTGTCTTTTTTTCCACACAACCGTGAGCCTAGTCCCCTCAGTTCCGCAGAGCTGCCAACCTGCAACATGAAAGATACAATCAAGCTCGAATTGCAAAGGCCTCCATTAAGAAATTGAAAAAAATAAGTTCAAATGTGCTTTAAAAATATAAACATCAGTGGAACGTCTTAATTCAAATGCAATCAGGATCATACAATTAGGAATTGGACCACAATTTTCAGAAAAATATTTGAGTTTGAACATTAGTCATGCATGACATTATACAAGGATTCCACAAATCTAACATAACAGGACAGACTTTCTGGAGAGATTTTTGGCTAAACTAAAGAAGATGTTTAAGTGAACTGACATTTAAAGCATATCCCAAACACGTTTGTTGACAGAGCTGCACGAGGGAGTGTAAATGTTGTCGAGTTTGAGCAGTTGTAGGATTGATTAATTTTTTTAGTCTGCATGTACATTGTTTTTTTTCTTTAATTTTTTTGAGGGAGAACATCATTTTATTCTGCAGAAGACACATTTTATTTCCGTGTTTGAGAGAGACAGCTGTCCTCTCCAAATCGAAAATGTTTTGGTTTTTTTTCATTTGGAGCTAAACTGTATCTCACCAAGAAAGGGAATGATACACCATTCATGAAGCAAGCGAAACAAACAAACAAACAAAAATAAAAGGCAGAATCAGAAAGCCATTTATGAGTGAAAAGAAAGGCAGAGTCCGTCGAGAGCTTAGTGCCATCTGAACTTCACGCCAGGAGAAGACCAAAACATCCTACAATCACTTGTCAGGGCCAGCACACGGGCGCATGGACACCTCCGCAAGACTGCATAGATATAGAGAACCTAGGGGACCACACCCCAGATACTCCCCCAGCAAGAGAGATCGTCCCACTACTCACAGTCAGGCCCGGTACACACACAAAGACAATTGGGCTGTTTTTGTCCCGATTTTGCCCTTTCCCGACTAAGGACGTCAAACGTCAGACAGTCTTATCTCTTATAAGATTATCCTTAGGTCTGAGGTGTGTTCAAAGTGGATTTGTCCCAATTATAGGGTCCGACAACCTTAAAAGGTCCCGTATTTTGGCTATTTAGACCTCCACAGAGTGACTCTTTTAACATGGACTTAGTATAAAAGTGTCAATTTCATTAAAAAAAACAGCTTGGTTTTGTCATACGAGTGTTGACAAAAAGCCCCTCTGGCAGCTGCTTGTGTTTGACCCAGTTTAGTATCTGCTTTGTCCATATTTGGCTAAGACCGCCCCCTTTCCTCTGATTGGTTGCCTCCATGTAGAAGACATACTTGTGAGAGAGCGCTGGCTCGGGAGCGGAAAGGGAAGGTGGAGATCTTCGCTAGTGACATAGATAAGCTCGAGAAATTCAAATGACCTGATTGCTGGTCCACTGTTCCACGGCCAGGCCAGATAGTCCCAACAGACCCTCACAATACTTTTGGGTCTGCCAGGTCGGACCGGCATATTCCCCCACCATCGGAGCCAACTCACCACCAGGTGGTGATCGGTTGACAGCTCCGCCCCTCTCTTCACCCGAGTATCCAAAACATACGGCCACAAGTCCGATGACACGACCACAAAGTCGATCATCGAACTGCGACCTAGGGTGTCCTGGTGCCAAGTGCACGTGTGGACACCCTTATGCTTGAACATGGTTTCGTTATGGACAATCCGTGGTGAGGACAGAAGTCCAATAAGAGAAGATCACTCGGGTTCTGATCGGGGGGGCCGTTCCTCCCAATCACGCCCCTCCAGGTCTTACTGTCATTGCCCACGTGAGCATTGAAGTCTCCCAGCAGAACGATGGAGTCCCCAGCAGGAGCGCTCCCCAGCACCCCCTCCAAGGACTCCAAAAAGGGTGGGTACTCTGAACTGCTTTTTGGTGCATAGGCACAAACAAAAGTCAGGACCCATACCTCCACCCGAAGACAGAGGGAGGCTACCTTCTCATCCACAGGGGTGAACCCCAACGTACAGGTGCCGAGCCGGGGGGATCATTAAGTATACCTACATCTGCCCGGCGCACCGTTGGCTACTCTAGAGTGGAAGAGAGTCCAACCCCTCTCAAGAAGACTGGTACCAGAGCCCAAACCGTGTGTGGAGGCGAGCCCGACTATATTTCGTCGGAACTTCTCAACGTCACACACCAACTTGGGGTGCTTCCCTGCCAGAGGTGACATTCCACGTCCCGAGAGCCAGCTTCTGTAGCCGGGATCGAATCGCCAAGGTCCCTGCCTTCGGCCACCGCCCAGCTCGCACTGCACACGACCCCTACGGCCCCTCCCACAGGTGGTGAGCCCATGGGAAGGGGGACCCAAGCTACCCTTTCGGGCTGTGACCGGCCGGGCCCCATGAGTGCAGGCCCGGCCACCAGGCGCTCGCCTTCGAGCCCCACCTCCAGGCCAGGCTCCAGAGGGGAAAACGTCATCCTGAATTTTTTAACATCATAGGGGGTTTTGGAGCTGTGCTTTGTCTGGTCCCTCACCTAGGACCTGTTTGCCCTGGGTGACCCTGCCAGGGGCATAAAGCATGTAGTGGAACACACTGGAGGAGGGGGCAGCTGAAGCGCCCAGGGAGCATTTCGGGGTATCAGTGTCTTGCTCAAGGACACCACAGCCCTGAGTCCAGGGGATGTTGGTGGATGGTCCAGTCGGGGTCTTGAACCTAGGTCCCCCACGATGGCAGGCGATGCTCTTAACCATTGGGCCACGGCTGCCCCAGGTAGAGGTAGCTTGACAAGAGTGGTGCCCTGTGGGGGTTAAGCTTTAGGAATAGTTGTTAGTCCGCCCCGACAACTGCATTTCTGCATCCAACTAAGCCGCCTCCGCTTGCTCCTCTGTCAGCTTACGGCGCTATGCATGCCCGCTGATTTGTAGGCCACTGGGTCTTGCCAAGAGCTACGCGCCGAAGGACGTAAATGGTCAGTAGCGAGTGTCGTAGTTAGGAAGTCAAATTCACTGAATGATCGTAATTTCAGCAAGTGCTGGCAATCATATGCTACTTTACTGCAGATTTGGACTATTTTTTGTGTTGTAGGTGGGGTGGATTTTGTTCGCCTGTGGTTCTGAGTCGATGGTCCCCTAGGAGAACACCGGCTTCCGTTAGGCAGGAATGAATGAAGACTTCGAGACACTTATTTGATTTATTGAACAAGCCTTAGTGTCATAGCAGCTGCTTACAAAGCCAGGACAATGAAAAAGTTGTCCAAAAATTGACTGATGACAACAGTTTTCTTTCTTTTTATTTTAAGTTATTTTTTTATGCCAGAACGGTGGTATTTTTAATTTAAAAAAATTGTGGAACATCAACGATTTGCATTTTTTTTCCCCAAAATTAAACATTTAAAAGATAATCCTCCAGGAGTGGGGATTCCATAATTTTTGTAAGGGGTTGTGTTCAGTAACCCAATGGTAAGAATGTGTGTACAGCTAACAAGAAACAATCAATTACCAACACTGGCCCTTACCGTCTAGAAAGCTGGTCTTCCTTCTCTTGGCTACGTGAACTTTCTGCACCCACTGAGGTGGCTCCTGCGGGCAACTTGTTGAGCTGGTCCATCAACTCCAGGCCACTCTCCTCAGCTATTTGGTGGATCAATTCATCTACCTGATCTTGTGGCGTGGTCAGTGTCATTGCAGAGCTCATGGAGTCCTCCATCACCTGGTGTTAGGAAAACAGAACTACATAAGACCAGATGTCCTCAAAAGCCTTTAGTAGAATGTCTGCAAAGACAGTTGAAAGGACAGCGCCAAAAACATAAAACAAGAAACAAGGCTGCGGTCACTTACTGAGGTGTGGACATCAAGGTTCTGGACTTGGCTTTCAAACTTATCCATGACAACAGAGACCTTTTGAAGGTCCATAGAGTTCAGAGCTTTATCCAGAGCCTTGGTCACCTGGCTCATATTTTTTGTCACCTTTTAGAGAAATCATAAGATCAGATACACGCACGCACGCACGCACGCAGTCACTGATGGTGTAGTGGTACACTCGCCTGACTTTGGTGCAGGCAGCGTGGGTTCAGTTCCCACTCAGTGACGGTATAAATGTGAGTGTGAATGGTTGTCCGTGTCTATATGTGACTGCGACTGACTGGCGACCAGTTCAGAGTGTAGTCTGCCTTTCGCCCGAAGTCTGCTGGGATAGGCTCCAGCGCCCCTAACCAGGATAAGCGGTGTTGAAAATGGATGGATATATATATATTTATATATACACACACATATATATATACATACATATATATACACACATATATATATATATATATCCATCCATCCATTTTCTGAGCTGCTTCTCCTCACTAGGGTCGCGGGCATGCTGGAGCCTATCCCCGGTGTCATCGGGCAGGAGGCGGGGTACACCCTGAACTGGTTGCCAGCCAATCACAGGGCACATACAAACAAACAGTCGCACTCACACCTACGGGCAATTTAGAGTCTCCAATTAATGCATGTTTTTGGGATGTGGGAGGAAACCGGAGTGCCCGGAGAAAACCCACGCAGGCACGGGGAGAACATACAAACTCTACACAGGCGGGGCCAGGGATTGAACCCGGGTCCTCAGAACTGTGAGGCTGACGCTCTAACCAATCGACCACCGTGCTGCGTTTCTAAATAGTGATTTTATTTATTAATGATAATATTAATATTTTGGCCTGTGGGACTCCAGAGTTCTGTTCCAAACAGGTGTTTGATGAGCATTCCTCAACTTTCTCAGTCTTTTTTGCCACCCGTCCAAGCTTTTTTGGAACGTGATGCAACCATAAAATTCTAAGTTAATGATGATTTACTAAAAACAATAAAGTTGATCAGTTTGAACATTAAATATCTTGTCTTTGTAGTGTATTCAATTAAATATAGGTTGAACATGATTTGCAAATCAGTTTATTCTGTTTTTATTTATGTTTAACACAACATTCCAACTTCATTGGAATTGGAGTTGTACATGGGTGCGCATTATACACGATAAATTATGGTACACGGAATGGTCTTTATTCGATTTCTATCATTAAAGTTAAAAATACTAAATGGTACATCTGTAAAGCTCTGAAGAATGTGACATGTCTCCTGAGTGCTAACAGAAGCCATTTATGTTTAGCTTACAGTGGACCCCCGCATACTCGCGCTTCGGCAACTGCGGATTCACATATTTGCTGATTTTTTTTCCAAATTGTTTTCATTTTTTTGGGGGGGGGGGGGGGGGGGGGACCAACACAGAAAATGCTTAGTGGTGGTTAATCCCCGCTTATTCAAGAAATGTGGGGGTTTCAAAAAAACAAACAAACAAAAAAAACATTTGCAATTATAATGGCGATCAATTATCAGCTGATTTTTGCTATTCGCGGTCCTATCACCTGCGGATAACAGGAGTCCACTGTACTGCATTTTTACATTCAGCTGAGTGCAGAAAGATATGGTATTGCATGCACAATTGCACGTAGTCTATTCCAAAGTATCAATGTACCAAGCTTAACTTACCGATTTCATTGTGAGAGCAGTCTGGACTTTAGAGGCCACAGCGTCAACTCGAGATGCCATGCGCAGCCAGTTCAGTCCTTCATTTTTTTTACGGATGGCATTCTCAGCATAAACTCTCGCACATTCCACATTTTTCTGTTGCAGAGCCTGTGATAAAAGCATTAAAAAAAAAGTTCTAATTACATCTGTGCTCTAATTTTAAGTCAAGTATCTGGTTACCTACAGTTGAATAGAAGTTTCAAAGGATAATATTGGGGCTTTTTTTGCAATTCATCTGAATCGTTCCCTTTTTAGGGTGAAACGATTATACGGCATACGTTTCCAATTAAAAACAAGAATTGAGTGCACAACTTTCATTTGTCCACACAGGGTCAAATGTATTCGTTCAGGCACTCACACCCACCAATATTTGGTCAAAATGTCCTTCAATTCTTCACCTCAATTTTGTAGCAATCAACAAGCGTCTGCAATAATTCTGTCTGAAATTGTCAAGCATTCATTTAAACTGGTTGGTTTCTTTGCACTGCTTTTAGTCTACCAATGTTTAATTGGAATGGGTCTTTGGGAAGGCCATTCCAGAAGCTTAATGTTTGGCTGCTTTATCCATTGTAAACCGGTTCTGATGTGTGTTTGGGATCACTGTTGATCCAATTATAATTGTGTCCAAGTTATAGTTCTCGAGCTGTTGATTTGAGGTGAATTTTAAAGGTCCCTTATTTTGGCTATTTAGACCTGCATAGAGTGACTCTCTAACATGGACTTAGTATGAGAGTGTCAATTTCATTTCAAAATCACCATGCGAGTGTCCAGAAAAGGCCCCCTCTGACAGCTACTTCTAGTTGACAGTTTTGTAGCTACTTTGTCCATATTTGACTAAGACCGTCCCCCACGTGTTGGGGCGGCTGTGGCTCAGTAGGTAGAGCGGGTTGTCCAGTCACCCAAGGGTAACTGCTTCAAATCCCGGCTCTGACTGTCCGCATGTCTAAGTGTCTTTGGGCAAGACACTGAACCCTAATTTGCTCCCAGTGGGCCTGGCAGCACCTTGCATGGCAGCCGTTGTCCACTGGTGTATAAATGTGTGTATGAGTGGGTGAATGTGAGGCTTTGTAAAGCCCTTTTCGGCACTGTGGTAGTGTAGATAAAGTGCTATATAAGTGCAGTCTATTTGTAAGGTAGGATTGGAAAGATTTTCTAGATATGAATGATTCCACAACTATATCCCCATCCTTATTTTGGTTAACAGAAAGCTGTAATTAGTGTCAAAATTATTTTGAACAAAAATTAGAAAGCGAATTGGAGATGAAAATCAAACAACTCACATAAGAATATGCAATAAATCCAACAGACCTACTTAGGAACCAACTTTATAATGCCAAACAACTTGATTGCATATAAAAAAAAGAACAGAGTTCCAACTACAACAGCTAAGAATCACTAACTTTGAGCACAATAATAAATTAGGAACATTTCTCGCAAACCAACTTCAACGATAAACTTAACTATGTCGAAACATAATCTAAAAACAATTGTCTTCTCACTTGATGCACAAAAACCTCTTGAAAAAGTGAACTGGTCTTTTCTTTTAGCTGTACTTCACAAATTTAGCTTCATATACACAGTGGGGCAAAAAGAATTTCGTCAGCCAGCAATTGTGCAAGTTCTCCCACTTCAAAAGATGAGTGAGGCCTGTAATCTTCATCATAGGTATACCTCACCTATGAGACACAAAATGAGAAAAAAATAATAATGATGATCCAGAAAATCAACTTGTCTGATTTTTTATTAATTATTTGGTAAATTCCTTAGTAAAATAAGTATTTGGTCACCTACAAACAAGCAGGATTTGTGGCTCTCACAGACCTGTAACTCATTTAAGTGGCTCCTCTGTCCTCCACTCGTTACCTGTATTAACGGCACCTGTGTGAACTTATCAGTATAGAAGACCCCTGTCCACAACCTCAAACAGTCACACTCCAAACTCCACCATGGCCAAGACCAAAGAGCTGTCAAAGGGAACCAGAAACAAAATTGTAGACCTTCACCAGGCTGGGAAGACTAAATCTGCAATAGGTAAGCAGCTTGGTGTGAAGAAATCAACTGTGGGAGCAATTATTAGAAAATGGAAGACATACAAGACCACCGATAATCTCCCTCGATCTGGGGCGCCACGCAAGAGCTCACCCCGTGGGGTCAAAATGGTCGCTTGTAATTGGTTAGCGATTGTAATGCATGCAAAACTGATTTAGAGTCGTTAGCGGTAAACTGTTTTTCTAACTTTACTGCATAGTTTCTCTTTGCAATGTTAATTTCTTTAGTCAGCTGGTTTCTAGCGCGATAATACAAGGTCCTATCCCCACTTCGATACAAGTTCTCTTTAGCCTGGCGAAGTTGCTTAAGTTTAGCAGTGAACCATGGTTTATTGAACGTGCGAAATGACTGTTGGTACACTCATCACTTCACAGAAACTGATATAGGATGTGACAGTGTCCGTATATTAATCCAGGCTGCCAGCTGAATTTTCAAAGAGACTCCAGTCTGTGCAGTCTTGACAGCTTTGTCTTGAAGTTCTATCTTGCTTCGTTGGTCCACTTTTTCATTGTTTTCACCGTAGGCTTCACACATGTAAGCTCTTGTCGGTATTAAGTGAATTAAGCAGTGATCAGACGAGCCCAGGGGTGCACAAGGTATGGTACGGTATGAGTTATTTAGCATAGTATAGCAGTGGGCTAAAATGTTATTTTCTCTGGAAGGACGGTCTATTGTGCTGCTTGTATTTAGGGAGTTTGTGGAGAGACCTGAAAATGGCTGTTCACCATCCAACCTGACAGAACTGGAAAGGATCTGCACGGAGGAATGGCAGAGGATTCCCAAATCCAGGTGTGAAAAACGTGTTATCATTCCCAAAAAGACTCAAAAGGCAAATAAAGATGATTCTGATACTGAGCAAAGGGTCTGAATACTTATGGCTGTGTGATATTTCAGTTTTTCTTTTTTAATAAATCTGCAAACATTTCAACAATTCAATTTTTTTCTGTCAATATGGGGTGCTGTGCGTACATTAATAATTTAGCAAATGGCTGCAATATAACAATGAGTGAAAGATTTAAAGGCGTCTGAATACTTTCCATACCCACTGTATTTCTGCTACATTTAGTCAGACATGATCACATACGTGGTGCAGTACCAGTGTTAACGGAACCAAAGTGTGAACACGGGCTAAGTGAAACTTTGCTGGTTTAACAACTTAAAATATCACCATTAAAGCTACTTAGTACTACGTTACAAATGCATAGTGAATCTAAAACAACCAATGGCAATGTAGTATTTTGCTCACCTTTTGGACCTTTCTCTGCTCCTTTTCGGACTCCTTCTCTGCCTTTTTGGCTAGTCTCTCCAGTTGTTTAGAAGTGAACTGGTAACCAAAGAGAACATCAATCTATCCATTTTCTGTACCGCTTATCCTCACATAAGCAAGAAATTAAGATGCATGCCACGTTTCTAAATATTGGATACATACCTTCAATTGGAAAAGTGTGTCTGTGGAAAGAAAAATAAGCAAAATTAGGATTACTCACTCCATAACATGGTAAACAGAACAGAACAGTCTGATATTCTAAATGCTTTTGCGCCACAACTAAGCAAAGGTAGAGGTTTTCCAATTAATTAATTTACTTAACGTATCTGACAACTACATTGCAGTTTAAAACTAATTTTCTCAGTTTTATGTGGTGAATGATTTGTGATGTCGGACATGTCAAGCTCCCAGACTACGCAGGAATTTCATCGGGCCTGTGGGATCAATTTGAAATCGGCGTGACATTGGGTTGCACACCTGCATCAGCCAAACGTGCACGTAATTCCATTAGCAGAGTATTATTAATTAATTAATATAAGCGGTCAGTGCAAATTGTGACAGGGCCACCAATCAAAAAGGCTAAACGTCGGACCTTGTTACTTAACTGTTCATCCTACATCTACCCTCTTGGTCTCAGTTGGACGACAAGCTGGGTTCTTCCATTGCTTGGGCTTTCATTGCCTGGGGCTTCACTGTTTTTTGCTCTGCTTTGTTGTTCATGATATACGTTTTATTCTGTCTGTCAAAGCACTTTGTGAACATGTTTTTAAATGTGCGATATAAATAGTTATTATTATAAGGGCGGCGGCACGGTAAGCGACTGGTTAGAGAGTCTGCCTCACAGTTCTGAGGACCAGGGTTCAAATCCCGGCCCCGCCTGTGTGCAGTTTGCACGCTCTCCCCGTGCCTGCGTGGATTTTCTCCGGGCACTCCGGTTTCCTCCCACATCTCAAAAACATGTATTAATTGGAGACTCTAAATTGCCTGGAGGTGTGAATGTGAGTGCAAATGGTTGTTTGTTTATGTGCCCTGCGATTGGCTTGCGCCCGAAGATAGCTCGGATAGGCTCCAGCACGCACGCGACCTTAGTGAGGAGAAGCGTTACGGAAAATGGATGGACATCTTTGTTCATCTATTTATGCCAGTGAGGCATGGTGACATGCTCTTATATTTGATGGCAGGTTAGTACATACAGTAATTAATGTACCTGCTTTTTGTGACATTTTTGTTTGTTGGTGTGCCGTGAGATTTTTCAATTGTAAAATATGTGCCTTGGCTCCATAAAGGTTGGAAATCAGACCTCTAGTCGGGTCACATATTCTAATCTATCAGGTCAAACTAACATGACAGAAATAATGGGTGGTAATTTACTGTAATGAAATTACTTTATTGTAATTACATCACACACATCGGAACTTTAGAGCATGATTCAACAGAACGCTGGGAAAACGGTTAGTGGTAGCACTAGCTTGCTAGGCCACGTAACGTTTTGTTGCCTGCTTCCGAGCCGTATCGTATTAAAAGTATGAACACACCAAGCAATCTTTGAATTAAAGTCCTCTGCCGAGCACCGGTGACTATCAACACACATTTTTCCCCATTTACCTCTTATAATGCACACGGCGCGATCAATTGCTGTTGCCGTGGTAACGGGTGTATCCGGTCACATTTAAGTTGACAAGATAAAGCCAAGCGATGGTAAAAAGAACAGGATGCGGTGGTACCGGAATACAATATTTTATTGCAGTAGTCTGACATGAAAGACCAAAATTTGTCTTGTAGTCTGATCCACGAATTACGTGTTGTCTGTCCCACAGGTTTTTTTTTTTTTTTTTTTTTTTAATAAATAACTTAATTGGTGGTCAGATATTTACAGTACTACGTCAAAAGACACATGACAAGGCTAAAAACAAACTAGCTTTTGGATACAAATATACCATACACGATGGCGACGAGGAGTAAATGTCTTTTGCGGAGCTGATCAATGACTCCATTGATCGGATTGGCGAATGACAAAGCCGATCAGCATAAAATTCTAATTATTGGCAGATACCAATAAGATCGGTGTAAAGTCCAATTTTTTTTTTTTTTTTTTTTTTTTTTTTTTTTTAAGCAAACTCCATGTGGCCTTTCATGTGTCTTGCACTGAGGAGAGGCTTCCGTCGGGCCACTCTGTTATAAAGTGTTATAAAGCCCTGACTGGTGGAGGGCTGCAGTAGTTGACTTTCTAGAACTTTCTCCCTCCTCCCGACTGCACCTCTGGAGCTTAGCCACAGTCATCTTGGGGTTCTTCTTTACCTCTTTCACTAAGGCTCTTCTCCCCCGATTGCTCAGTTTGGCTGGATGGCCAGATCAAGAAAGGGTTCTGGTTGTCACAGACGTCTTTGATTTCAAGATTATGGAGGCCACTATGCTCTTAAGAACCTTAAGTGCAGCAGAATTATTTTTTTTAACCTTGGCCAGATCTGTGCCTTGCCACAATTCTGTCTCTGAGCTCTTCAGGCAGTTCTGTTGACCTCATGATTCTCATTTGTGTGAGCTGTAAGGTCTTTATATAGACGTGTGTGGCTTTCTTCATCAAGTCGAATCAGTATAATCAAATGCAGCTGGACTCCAATGAAGGTGAACCACCTCAAGCATGATCAGAAGAAATGGAGAGTGTCCACACACACACACATACATACACGAGTGTCACTGCAAAGGGTGTGGATACTTATGGCTGTGTTATATTTCAGTTTTTTTTTCATAAATCTGCAAAGATTTAAACAATTCCGTTTTGTTCTTCCAATATGGGGTGCTGTGTGTACATTAATGAGGGAAATTTTTAACTTAAATGATTTTAGAAAATGGCTGCAATATAACAAAGAGTGAAAAGGTTAAGTGGGTCTGAATACTTTCCATACCCACTGTATCCAAATACTGACGCAAGGCGGCTAAAAAGAAATGCACACCACATTTTTGAAGATGCGGGGAAATGACATGCTAAAACGTTTCTCAGGGAGTGACCCACATTGTCATTGACGTTGTGTAAACAACTACATCCTAGCTCAAGCTACAAAATCATTACCTGTCACAAAACAGTTATGTTGCTGGTAAGGCTAAACCGATAAACAATTAAAATTATAACCTACCGTCCATGTCGCAACCTATTGGTAGTCTCTTTGAATTGTTTCGCTTAACCGACAATTCGACAGCACTTCCTGGTCTAAAGGTGACGTAATCACGTAATTTATTCGAAGCTTGTTCTCCGTTCGTTGGGTTCATCTTCTAGGGTGATACTGCCACCTACAGACTTTGACTGAATATTTCACTTTGCGTCCTTCGACTGTGACCCATTCATAGACGCAGATAGACTACAGTATATTGGTATATACTTATGGAATCAGATTTGTGCCAAAAAGATTCTCACAAAAGTTTTTAAATCTCAAACGCGATGACTGCTTTTTCGGTTTTCAGTTTTGTTCATTTACGGTTTCAATTTTACTTTTTTTTTCGCAGGCACGGTGGACTACTGGTTAGAGCGTCTGCCTCAGGGTTCAATCCCCAGCCCCACCTGTGTGGCGTTTGCATGTTCACCTTTCCTCCCACATCCCAAAAACATGCATGCTAGGTTAATTGTCCGTAGGTGTGAATATGAGTGCAACTGGATGTTTGTTTATATGTGCCCTGCGATTGGCTGGCAACCAGTTGAGGGTGTACCCCGCCTCCTGCCCGATTATAGCTGGGATAAGCTCCTGCACTCCCGCGACCCTTGTGAGGATGAGCGGCTCAGAAGATGGATGGATGGATGGATGTACAAACTTCATTGGAATTGGGGATGTAAATCGTATAGCTCTGATTTATTTTTTTTTCTTTCCTGGAGGTGGGGTGGGGGGATACGTCGTCACTGATGCCATAGACTGTTTCGTACTCCTTGAACGCTGGCAGCTAGATCCATTCCACGCATCCACCATCAACACACAGATGTAATTGTGAATATTACTCCGCAGCGGACTAATATGAGGCCTGAGGTTCCGCCTGTGCCCTCGAAGTCACAGGAGTTGATGAGACCAGAAGAAAATTTTTTTTGGCACTTCTGCTGTTAATAAGTCAGATGTATCAATAGTGAAATGGCTGGAAATGTGTGGTGCCTCACGCCAACTTCTTGGCTGGCGTACGCACGTTTCAGCAGCTGTTGGTGCTTTGGGGATACTTAGAGGTGAAACTTATAATAAACCTGCACATCAGAGACACATGACCAATTATCACTGATGAACAATTAATGCCTGGCAACATTTGATTTCAACAATGTAATAGAGGCAAGGATTCGGAATTCATTTGTTAACCAGTGTATTTAATGAATCACTGATATTTGTGAGGAACCCTATTAATTGATCAAGGCAAACATTTATGCCGCCTATTGCCCTCATCGCTTCTTGTTACTCCAGCACATGGACTGAAAAAAAGAGTCCTTTGAATTGACTTCATTTGAAAATGTACATCGGTTGCACATTATTAAAATGTGTTAAAATGACATTTACCCCTCTTTTCCTAAAAAAAAATAAAATAATTTTTAACCTATTTGAATCACGTGCAACCGATGTACATGTTCAAATGAAGTCAATTCAAAGGACTCTCTTTATCATTCTGGGTTAGGGTAAGAAACTGAGTTCCTGACCTGCGAGGGTCTGGATAGTTGCACGGTCCTCAAACAGCGCTCCCTCCCGTATGTTGCCCCAGTCCCCACTCCGCCAATTCCCCTTCCTCTGTTTCTTTCCTTTTCTTTTGGCTTCTTTTTATTTGTTTAGGGTTTATCTTATGTTGTTTCTCTTTTTGTTCTTCTAACCCTCTACTTTCTATTCTTATTGTCTTTGTTTAGTTTTTCTTAACTTTCTAAATTTAGAATTTTCTTTTTGTTTTTCGTCGAATTTGGCGTGCCATTAGTTACAATGTGTTCCGTCCATCCTCCAATTTAGGTTTTAAGTTTGTTTGTCCTAATTTGACTTTTATATCATTTTGTTCTTAGGGTTAGGTTAGGATTGGGGAACTGAACTCTTCCCCACCAGGAATTGGGGGCATTGCCCCCTCTTCCTGTAGGAAAGGATGGTGCATGGTTCCGCCTCCCGTAATCCTGGTTCCAATCCCTGGGGTATGTGGGCTGGCGGCCCCGCCCATAGCGGACCTCTCTCCAACCCCCCATGATATTTGCCTCCTTAATTTGAGTTCGCCTTGGCTATATAAGTAATCTTTATTTTTCTTGTTTCTTATTAGTTTTGGTATTAATTTATAATGTATTTGAATCAAAGAAACAAAACAAAAAGTCAAAATAAAAAAAAATCCTCAATTCAAACCCCCCAAAATTTTTTTTTTTACTTTTTTTGGTTGTATTGTCTTTTATCTGAATTTATTTTTTATTACTTGTATCCAATTTTCTTGTATTGCTTTGTTTTTTTAAACAAGAACGGTATGTTGTATTTATGTGTGTGTCATGGATTATGTGTGGGGCTGTATTGCCCTCTAGTGGTGAGATGTGTAAATAAATGAGCTAATTGAAAAACGAAAAAAAGAAAAAGAGCCCAAAAGAAATGAGACAGAGAGAGAGAGAGAGAGATATAGAGTGCCCGTCGCGACGTTTCGCCCCTTTTAGGGTCTTCCTCAGGCGTGGGCACCAAGGAAGAGAAGAAAAGAAAGAGAGAATAATTGACAGTAAAGTGGCTAATTAACTGTCTTACTGTTTGAATTGGCTTCAGCGGCTTAGGAGATGTTAGGAAAAGAAGGCTGAACCCTTCCTCTCCGAGGGTGATAGACCTCTGCCCGACCCCCGGTAAGAAAAGGAGATGCACTGGCCTTCCACCCCTGGTACCTCCAGTCCCCCTGATTCCCACCTCTTTGTCTCCCATTTTGGCCACGTTGTCCACACTGGACCACTGACCACCTCTCATCTGTCATTTTGTTTTTATTTTTATAGTTTTGTAAATATATTATTATTTTTCTTTTATTTTTTAGTATGTATTTTTTTCTTTTTAATTTTTAATTTTAAATTTACTTCGTTGTGTTCGTTAAGTTTTTCCTTTTATATCGCCTTGGTTATTTAGATAATGATCGTTTCGCCTTTGCTATATAAGTAATACTTTTTATATTCTAACAATATTTTTGTTTTCTACTATTATTTAACGGATATAGTATCCTCTGTGTATGTGTAACTCAAATAAATCAAAAAAGAGTGTTTTTATCAATGTTTTAGTCTAAATTAATAGTTTTAACCAAACAAAATCGTTTTTAACGATTCCTAATCTAACTGTTCCTAATCTAATGTACTTGTTTTAATTCCAATTTCTACCTATGTGCACTCTTGACTATGTTTCGGCTTAACCCAAGCCTTCCTCAGGTCTGAGCACACAATTCAACAATATATACAGTTTCTCAAGAGATGTTACTTGTTCAACAACTAAATGCAAAGTGACAAAGCTGGGGGTTCTTCCCTTTTTATACCATCAGTGACTTACCCAAATCTGTTCAATTTCATATTTTTTCACCAATTGATACGCTTGTTCAGTCCACACGTGGGACTGTTATTCTTAAAAATGACTGAGCGTTGTAAATTACTTGCTCTTTGATGATGCAGTGTTAATAAAGATGTAGTTATTTTGTTTTCCTGAAAAGTAATGGTTTTGCACATGCAAGTATTCCACCCAACGGCAATGATATCCAACCTATAGGATACAGTGTTGTTTTTGTATGAGCGTGCATTTGGAGTTTGTAATCGCCTGTGGTCGTGCCACTTTAGGAACATGGGATGTCAAGTGCACGACTCCTGAAGCAGAATCGCCAGGCAACTGATGATCTTTTCCGGCCCCTCACCTTGACCGCCGCGAGTGAGGAGAGGCCGTGCTCTTATCTGCCGGCACCCGCTGTCCTGACTGCGGCCTAGGCGGCAAGGATTAGCTGTTTTGCGTTTCCTTACTGTGCATTTATTTTTCGAAGCGGTGTCACTTGCATTTCTCCTCCACTGGCCTGCTGTGCTAATGAAAGAGCCTACAATTAAGTCATTTTGTCATAAACAGTGTCTACACGTTGCTTGCATGCAGCAGAGTGCAGCCATCTTTTAGAAACGACACGATCGAAACCGCCTTCACACTGAAATGAGACTTTTCGGGGACACCTTGTTTCTACATCATGCAACCTTCAATGACACCAGAAGCCGATGTGCAGAAATCTTGGACGTTGAACAGAAAAGAACATTGAATGTATTTGTGTGTTGAGCTGTTAATAATACTACTGATAATAATACTGATAATGATGTGCACATGCAAGGTGCTCAAGTGGTTTTGACTTTGTTTGGCTTGTCGTGACCTCAACTAAAGAGGTCATGGGGGTGGTTCACGATCAGCTGACTCGAGATGTAATGCACCAATGTGAATGTTTGCTTTGCCAGTAGTTCCCAACTGTTCTTAGCGTCTTGCTCTTGTGGGTTTGCTGTACAATACCCCACCACACCCAGGTCCCCCCAACCATCCCCCCCCGTGCGTTCATAAACACGATAGGCTCAATCAAGAAATAAAGTTGGGCAAATTTGTCGTTTGCATAAGCATGTTTAGTCTAAGCTGATGCTTGCTGTGGGGGGCATACTAAATGATAGCGCGTGCAGGAACATGCTCGTTTCCGCTCACGGTCGAGCATTGCCAAGCTCCACTGTCGTCGGGTGCTGTTTCTGCATCCAGTGTGTGCTGATGCCTTTTTGCCTTCATGGCTTTTGTGGTGTTGTGCCAAGTAGAGCGACACACTCCAGTGGTGTGTGCAATGTGGCGTTCATTTCAAGTTTACTGTGTCTGGGCTCGCACTTTACAGACTCCTTGATGGGGGAAATGTGCGTGTACATGCGTTTACGTCAAATTAGGTGAAAAATATGAATTTTTATTTGTGATGAGGTTATTAAATATGTAATGTAAAAATGCACACCCATCGATGTGATCCATGGCTGTGGCGTTCCTGCTCCTGTGTCCACTGATGCGCTGGGCCAACGTGTTACCATGGTGAACACGTTATCCATTTGAAGCTTAAAGCCAAAGCTTAAGTAGACTCATGAATCACTTATTGATGAAGATAAAATGTTTGTGTACAATGTGTAACTTTTTGAAATTGTATCATCAACTTGTTCTGAACATATGAATGAAATGTGTATATGGGTTTTAAAAAGAAAGCTCATGTATATTTAATTTGATCAATGATTGTTTGAACGTAATTTAATGGGGTTAACAATGATTCTGCAATGCTGGGTGTTTGCACGAGTGTGTGCTTGTTGCCAGTTTTTCCGTCATGTAACAAAGATAAGCTTTGGAAATTAAAATGACTTGATGGTGTGATAAATGTGCGTCTGCTGCTTCCAACGTGTCTGACTTAAAAGTAAGTTTTATTAATACCTGCATGTAAGTTTGTTCGGTTTGTATGAAAATGCTTGCCGCAGCTTCTCCCTACATACAACAAAGCTGACACAATATGAAGTTGTCATTTCTCTTAATTGTCGATTAATGAAATGTTTCGAGTGAGGAGCTATAAAGGTGTTCTGTCATAAACTGACTTTGCCTCTTTTCCCAACACAACTCTGCTTTCAGCTGGACTATTGCATGACAGGCGTGCGTGTCAAATGCCTCAGTGTGTTCTGTATGTTGTTTGTGAATCTATCCAGTAAGGAATAAACCGTATTGGAAAACTAAGTGATTGTTGCAGTGCATTGTACTAGGAGGAAAGGTTGTCGAATATGTTTCATTTTCATCACAGTTTTTATTTTTGAAATAACTGAATGGCTCAGGGTCACTACACACAATGGAAGTCTTTCATTGGAATGTGATATTTTCAAAGAAATTTAGAAAACAAATATTCCCCAAACATTTTGGATTCTGCAGCTTTTGCCATAAATGTAGTACAATTTTTACATAGTTGTTTAATTAATTTGCATTGATTCTCATGAGGCCACAATTGGGATATAAGTGCATTACTTTTCTATTTAGAAGTGGAGGTATTTTTCACTTTATTTGCACAATGCAGACTTCGGCATCACGTGAATGACTTCAATCAAGCACGAGAAATGGACAGTTGTCGGACATAATTAGGACTTGGTCATCTGATTGGTCGCATTTGGCGCACACTAAGCTGATTGGTTAATGCAAAAAATCTATGATTGGTTAATGCAAAACATCTATTTCCGGTTTGGATCGCTTAAACGGGTGAGGCGAGTGACGTTACTTTCTTCTTGATTTGTTCCAGCCAAGGTAAGCACGCTGCTTCACGCACTAGCAATTAATGTTGTTTTTGCTGTGTATTGATTTATTTGAGCGTGTTTTTGACATGTTTGATTCAGGCACGCACTCGGAGTGTGATAGCGTCTTGTGAGTGATTTGACATGCGTTAATTTGTGCTTATACAGCTGAGTGAACATGCGGGGTCGCCATTTTGTAGCGCAAGGTTTGAACTTTACTCGACGGCTAGCTGTGTAATAGGCTTCGTGGCTTCCCTGGCCTGGCGTTTTACACATTTGAGTGAGTGGTGTGAAGGCGTTTTGAGTGTTTTAGCGGTGTTGTAACGTACAATTGCTATCGTCCTCGTGGCGGGACTGTCGCTTAAACATGACGTCACCGCGGCAGCGCTGCTGCTCCGCGGTCATTGTGTTTAGCAAAGTTTGAACTTTGTTCGACGCCCAAATGCATCATTGGCTTCTTGGCTTGGCGTTTTACACATTGCGTGAGTGGTGTGAAGGCGTTTTGAGTGTTTTAGCGGTGTTGTAACGTACAATTGCCGTTGTCCTCGTGGCGGGACTGTCGCTTAAACATGACGTCAACGCGCCAGCGCTGCTGCTCCGCGGTCGTCATTGTGTTTAGCAAAGTTTGAACTTTGTTCGACGCCCAAATGCATAATTGGCTTAGTGGCGTCGCTGGCTTGGGGTTTACACTTTGGGCGAGTGGCGCGAAGGAGTCAAGTGGTTTTAGCGGTGTTGTAATGCACAATTGACCATCGTCCTCGTGGCGAGAGTGTCGTTTGAATATGACGTCGGCGCTGCTGCGACGTGGTCGCCATTTTGTTGAGCAAAGTTTGAACTTTACTCGACGGCCAAATGAATAATGGACATCATGGCGTCGCTGGCTTGGCGTTTTACACTTTGCGAGTGGCGCGAAGCAGTTTGAGTGTTTACGTGGTGTTTTAGCGGTGTTATGCACAATTGTCGTCGTGGCGGGAGTGTCGCTTGAATATGACGTCGCCGCTGCAGCGACGTGGTCGCCATTTTGTTGAGCAATGTTTGAACTTTACTCGACGGCCAAATGAATAATTGACTTCGTGGCGTCGATGGCTTGGCGTTTTACCCTTTGCGTGTGTGGCACAAAGCAGTTCGAGTGTTTACGTGGTGTTTTAGCTAGCGGTGTTATAATGCACTATTGCCATCGTTCTCGTGGCGGGAGTGTCGCTTGAATATGACGTCGCCGCTGCTGCGACGTGGTCGCCATTTTGTTGAGCAAAGTTTGAACTTTACTCGACGGCCAAATGAATAATGGACATCATGGCGTCGCTGGCTTGGCGTTTTACACTTTTCGTGTGGCGTGAAGCAGTTTGAGTGTTTTACGTGGTGTTTTAGCGGCGTTGTAATGCACAATTGCCGTCGTCCTCGTGGCGGGATTGTCGCTTATATATGACGTTAACGCTGCTGCTTCGCGATTGCCATTTTGAGGAAAGTTCGAACTGTCGTATGTTTACTGTCTCAAATTATTTTTTAAATTCCCTGAATTGTATAGTCTTATGTAATTTATTTTAGATGTGCTATATTAATAGGTATGAATTTATAATGTATTTCTAATAAAAATCCCCCAATAAACCAAATGCTGTGCCTCGACATTTTCCCTCTCTCAGGTCTTGGCACACCAAATTCAATGCACAAATGGGCTGTTTAATGTACTAACTCCCAAACCAAACTGAGTCAGTGAAAAGGTTATTACTTTTTATACCCGCTGTTTTCTTGGCCTGTTTTAAAATTTTAAAGAATGTCCATTCGCACTGTTCAAACTTCTAATTGTTCAGCTCATTTAAACCAACCTGTGAACAACTCTGCTTCCCGAAATTTCAAAATAAAAGCCCAAAATTCTAAATTTAGCTGTAACTTTATTTTCAGTGGATTTGCACTGTTCCTACTTCTGTGAGCTCATTCAAACCAAGCTGTGAACAACTCCCCTTCCTCAAATTTGACAATTTCAAAATAAAAGCCTGACATTCGTATTTTTCCCGTAACTTAATTTTCAGTGGATTTGCACTGTTCGTACTTGTACGTGTTGAGCTCACTCAAACCAAGCTGTGAACTCCCCTTCCCCAAATTTGATGGAATTTGTAAATAAAAGCTTGAAATTCCAAATTTTGCTGTAACGTATGTCAATGGATTTGTACCGTTCCTATTTCTGTTCAGCTCATTCAAATTAACCTGTGAACAACTCCCCTTCCCCAAATTTCAAAATCTAAGCCCTAAATTTAGCTTTAACTTCCTTATTTGTCAATGGATTTACAGTTTCTACTTCGTGTTGGTTTGGGGAACTGAACTCTTCCCCACCAGGAATTGGGGGCATTGCCCCCTCTTCCTGAGGGAAAGGATGGTGCACGGTCCATCCACCCATGGTTCTGCTTACCATAACCCTGGTTATAATCCCTGGGGTATGCGGGCTGGCGGCCCCGCCCATAGCGGACCTGTCAAACCCCCACCTTCCATGGTATTTGTTTCTTTTATTTGAGTTCGCCTTGGCTATTTAAGTCATCTTTATTTTTGTTGTTTCTTATTAGTTTTGGTATCAATTTATGTATTAGAATGAAAGAAACCAAACAAGTCAATAAAACAAAGAAATCTGCAATTCAAAACAAAATACCTATAACAGCCTATTATGCGTGTGCCCTGACAACGTTTCGGCCTGTAAGGGCCTTCAGGTCGTGGCACACTTACTTTTAATAAAACAGCGAAGCAGCTATACTCTTTGATGTTCTCCCTCCGAAATCCAAAACAAACTAAGGCTTCGAGGCTTGTCCGCCTTTTATATGCTCCTTTTTAAAACATTTTAAGTTGTTAAAAGTAACATAACTTCAAATTAACCCTGTTGTCTTTTACTACTATATCCATTAAATAACCTATTTTAACTGTATTTCATGACATCCACTGGATCTGTCCACTAATGCACTGTGCTGAGGAGGTAAGGATTGCGAAACACCCTGGCGTGCGTGCTTGTGTGAGGTGTGCATCCAGGGGTTGGTGCGTCCCTGTAGTAAAAGCAGCATGAAGCTTAAGATCATGCCCAAGGTGAAGAGGGAGAAGGAAAAGCTCCACAAGCAGAAGTCAAACCGCTCGCTCGCTCTCAGGTTGGAACAGCCGATAAAACACACCCAAAGTCATCTAGCAGACAAATTGGAATGTGGACTGTTTTGAGCAGGTTACTTTGCTTCCCTCTAGTGGCCTGGTGAGGTAAAATTTGCAGCTGCATGGCCAGCTACTTGAAGCTGCTTTCACACAGCATTCCTTTTCCCCCCTTTCCATATTGTCCACAAATGTATTCTCCTTTCCTTTTCGAGAGCCTCACCCACCGAAATAGCCTTTGTCCTGAGAACATGCGTGCTTGCACACTGCCGATGTAGCTTGCAACATTAACATAATTAGATGTCAGCGTGCCAGCTCCGATTGTTTTCAACACTAAGTAGCACGCGTAGTGATTTAAAAAAAAATGAATACCTCTCTGACATTTTCAATCCAAAAAGTATTTTACAGGGTTAGGGTTTAATGGGGTTAACAATGATTCCGCAATGCTGGGTGTTTGCACGAGTGTGTGCGTGTTGCCAGTTGTTCCGTCATGTAACAAAGATAAGCTTTGGAAATTAAAATGACTTGATGGTGTGATAAATGTGCGTCTGCTGCTGCTTCCAACGTGTCTGACTTAAAAGTAAGTTTTATTAATACCCGCATGTAAGTTTGTTCGGTTTGTATGAAAATGCTTGGCGCAGCTTCTCCCTACATACATTGTGACCAACAAAGCTGACACAATATGAATTTGTCATTTCTCTTAATTGTTGATTAATGAAATGTTTAGAGTGAGGAGCTATAAAGGTGTTGTCATAAACTGACTTTGCCTGTTTTCCCAGCACAACTCTGCTTTCAGCTGGACTATTGCATGACAGGCGTGCGTGTCAAATGCCTCAGTGTGTTCTGTATGTTGTTTGTGAATCCATCCAGTAAGGAATAAACAGTATTGGAAAACTAAGTGATTGTTGCAGTGCATTGTGCAAATAAAGCGAAAAATACCTCCACTTGTAAATAGAAAAGTAATGCACTTATATCCCAATTGTGGCCTCATGAGAATCAATGCAAACTAATTAAACAACTATGTAAAAATTGTACTACATTTATGGCAAAAGCTGCAGAATCCAAACTTTTTGGGGAATATTTGTTTTCTAAATGTCTTTGAAAATATTTACTAGTAATAGTACAGCAGACTTCGGCATCACGTGAATGACTTGAATCAAGCACGAGAAATGGACAGTTCTAGGACATAATTAGGACTTGGTCATCTGATTGGTCGCATTTGGCGCCAAAATATACGCAGACTAAGCTGATTGGTTAATGCAACACATCTATGATTGGTTAATGCAAAACATCTAGTTCCGGTTTGGATCGCTTAAACGGGTGAGGCCAGTGCCGTTACTTTCGTCTTCATTTGTTCCAGCCAAGGTAAGCACGCTGCTTCACGCTCTCTAGCAATTAATGTTGTTTTTGCTGTGTACTGACTTATTTGAGCGTGTTTTTGACATGTTTGATTCGTCTTGTGAGTGATTTGACATGCGTTAATTTGTGCTTATACAGCTGAGTGAACATGCGGGGTCGTCGTTTTGTAGCGTAAGGTTTGAACTTTATTCGACGCCCAGATGCATAATTGGCTTTGTGGCGTCGCTGGCTTGTGTTTTTACACTTTGCGTGAGTGGGGTGAATGCATTTTTTGTTTTTTAGCGGTGTTTTAATGTACAATTGCCGTCGTCCTCCTGGCGGGACTCTCGCTTAAACATGACGTCACCGCGGCAGCTCCGCGTTCGTCATTGTTTAGCAAAGTTTGAACTTTGTTCGACGCCCGAATGCATAATTGGCTTCGTGGCGTCGCTGGCTTGGGGTTTTACACTTTGCGCGAGTGGCGCGAATGAGTCTCGAGCGTTTTCGTGGTTTTAGCGGTGTTGTAATGCACAATTGCCATCGTCCTCGTGGCGAGCGTCGCTTGAATATGACGTCGCCGCTGCTGCGACGTGGTCGCCATTTTGTTGAGCAAACTTTCAACTTTACTCGACGGCCAAATGAATAATGGACGACATGGCGTCGCTGGCTTGGCGTTTTACACTTTGCGTGTGTGGCGCGAAGTAGTTTGAGTGTTTACGTGGTGTTTTAGCGGTGTTGTAATGCACAATTACCGTCGTCCTCGTGGCGGGAGTGTCGCTTGAATATGACGTCGCCGCTGCTGAGACGTGGTCGCCATTTTGTTGAGCAAAGTTTGAACTTTACTCGACGGCCAAATGAATAATGGACGACATGGCGTCGCTGGCTTGGCGTTTTACACTTTGCGTGTGGCGCGAAGCAGTTTGAGTGTTGTTGTTTTAGCGGCGTTGTAATGCACAATTGCCGTCGTTCTCGTGGCGGGAGTGTCGGTTGTATATGATGTCAACGCGGTTGCCATTTTGAGCAATGTTTGAACTGTCGTATGTTTACTGTCTTACATTCTTAATTTTTAATTTCCAATTAACTGTATAGTCTGCTTTATGTAATTTTATTTGTCTCGACAGTTTCCCTCTCAGGTCTTGGCACACCAAATTCAATGCACAAATCGGCGATGTTTAATGTACTAACTCCCAAACCAAACTGAGTCAGTGAAAAGGTTATTCCTTTTTATACCTGCTGTTTACATGGCCTGTTTTAAAATTATAAAGAATGTCCATTTGCATGTTCCAAACTTGTAAGTGTTCAGCTCATTCAAACCAACCTGTGAACAACTCTGCTTCCCGAAATTTCAAAATAAGAGCCCGAAATTACAAATTTGGCTATAACTTTTTTATTTTCAGTGTATTTGCACTGTTCCTACTTATGTGAGCTCATTAAAACCAAGCTGTGACCAACTCCCCTTCCTCAAATTTGACAATTTCAAAATAAAAGCCTGAAATTCGTATTTTTGCCATAACTTAATTTTCAGTGGATTTGCACTGTTTGTACTTGTACGTGTTGAGCTCACTCAAACCAAGCTGTGAACTCCCCTTCCCGAAATTTGATGGAATTTGTAAATAAAAGCCTGAAATTCCAAATTTTGCTGTAACGTATGTCAATGGATTTGTACCGTTCCTATTTCTGTTCAGCTCATTCAAATTAAACTGAACTCCCCTTCCCCAAATTTCAAAATATAAGTCCGAAATTTAGCTGTAACTTGCTAAGTTGTCAATGGATTTACAGTTTCTACTTCGTGTTGGTTTGGGGAACTGAACTCTTCCCCACCAGGAATTGGGGGCATTGCCCCCTCTTCCTGAGGGAAAGGATGGTGCACGGTCCATCCACCCATGGTTCTGTTTACCATAACCCTGGTTATAATCCCTGGGGTATGCGGGCTGGCGGCCCCGCCCATAGCGGACCTGTCAAACCCCCACCTTCCATGGTATTTGTTTCTTTTATTTGAGTTCGCCTTGGCTATTTAAGTCATCTTTATTTTTGTTGTTTCTTATTAGTTTTGGTATCAATTTATGTATTAGAATGAAAGAAACCAAACAAGTCAATAAAACAAAAAAATCTGCAATTCAAAACAAAATACCTATAACAGCCTATTATGCGTGTGCCCTGACAACGTTTCGGCCTGTAAGGGCCTTCAGGTCGTGGCACACTTACTTTTAATAAAACAACAGCGAAGCAGCTATACTCTTTGATGTTCTCCCTCCGAAATCCAAAACAAACTGAGGCTTCGAGGCTTGTCCGCCTTTTATATGCTCCTCTTTTTAAAACATTTTAACTTGTGTTAAAAGTAACATAACTTCAAATTAACCCCATGTTGTTGTCTTTTACTACTATATCCATGAAATAACCTATTTTAACTGTATTTAAACCATTTCATGACATCCACTGGATGTGTCCACTAATGCACTGTGCTGAGGAGGTAAGGATTGCGAAACACCCTGGCGTGCGTGCTTGTGTGAGTTGTGCCACACGTGATTGTGTGTGCATCCAGGGGTTGGTGCGTCCCTGTAGTAAAAGCAGCATGAAGCTTAAGATCATGCCCAAGGTGAAGAGGGAGAAGGAACAGCTCCACAAGCAGAAGTCAAACCGCTCGCTCGCTCTCAGGTTGGAACAGCCGATAAAACACACCCAAAGTCATCTAGCAGACAAATTGGAATGTGGACTTGTTTTGAGCAGGTTACTTTGCTTCCCTCTAGTGGCCTGGTGAGGTCAAATTTGCAGCTGCATGACCAGCTACTTGAAGCTGCTTTCACACAGCATTCCTTTTCCCCCCCTTTCCATATTGTCCACCAATTTATTCTCCTTTCCTTTTTGAGAGCCTCACCCACCGAAATAGCCTTTGTCCTGAGAACACGCGTGTTTGCGCACTGCCGATGTAGGTTGCGACATTAACATAATTGAATGTCAGCGTGCCAGCTCCGATTGTTTTCAACACAAAGTAGCAAGCGTAGTGATTTAAAAAAAAAAATAAAATAAAAAAAAATAATTAATACCTCTCTGACATTTTCAATCCAAAAAGTATTTTATGGGGTTAACAATGATTCCGCAATGCTGGGTGTTTGCACGAGTGTGTGCGTGTTGCCAGTTTTTCCGTCATGTAACTAAGCTTTGGAAATTAAAATGACTTGGTGTGATAAATGTGCGTCTGCTGCTGCTTCCGACGTGTCTGACTTAAGTTTTATTACCTGCATGCAAGTTTGTTGGGTTTGTATGAAAATGCTTGTCGCAGATTCTCCCTACATTGTGACCAACAAAGCTGACACTATGAAGTTGTCATTTCTCTTAATTGTTGATAAATGAAATGTTTAGAGTGAGGAGCTATAAAGGTGTTCTGTCATAAACTGACTCTGCCTCTTTTCCCAACACAACTCCGCTTTCAGCTGGACTATTGCATGACAGGTGTGCGTGTCAAATGCCTCAGTGTGTTCTGTATGTTTGTGAATCCATCCAGTAAGGAATAAACCGTATTGGAAAACTAAGTGATTGTTGCAGTGCATTGTACTAGTACTAGGAGGAAAGGTTGTCGAATATGTTTCATTTTCATCACAGTTTTTATTTTTGAAATAACTGAATGGCTCAGGGTCACTACACACAATGGAAGTCTTTCATTCGAATGTGATATTTTCAAAGATATTTAGAAAACAAATATTCCCCAAACAGTTTGGATTCTGCAGCTTTTGCCATAAATGTAGTACAATTTTTACAGTTTTAATTAATTTGCATTGATTCTCATGAGGCTACAATTGGGATATAAGTGCATTACTTTTCTATTTAGAAGTGGAGGTATTTTTCACTTTATTTGCACAATGCAGACTTTGGCATCACGTGAATGACTTTAATCAAGCACGAGAAATGGACTGTTCTAGGACATAATTAGGACTTGGTCATCTGATTGGTCGCATTTGGCGCACACTAAGCTGATTGGTTAATGCAAAACATCTATGATTGGTTAATGCAAAACATCTATTTCCGTTTGGATCGCTTAACCGGCTGAGGCGAGTGATGTTAATGTCTCCTTCATCTGTTCCAGCCAAGGTAAGAACGCTGCTTCATGCTCTCTAGCAATTAACGTTGTTTTTGCTGTGTCTTGACTTATTTGAGCGTGTTTTTGACATGTTTGACTCTGGCACGCACTCGGACTGTGATAGCGTCTTGTGAGTGATTTGACATGCGTTAATTTGTGCTTATACAGCTGAGTGAACATGCGGGGTCGCCATTTTGTAGCGCAAGGTTTTAACTTTACTCGACGGCCAGATGCGTAATAGCCTCCGTGGCGTCCCGGGCTTGGCGTTTTACACGTTTGAGTGAGTGGTGTTAAGGCGTTTTGAGTGTTTCAGCGGTGTTGTAACGTACAATTGCCGTCGTCCTCGTGGCGGGACTGGACCTTAAACATGACGTCACCGCGGCAGCGCTGCAGCTCCGCGTTAGTCATTGTTTAGCAAAGTTTGAACTTTGTTCGACGCCTGAGTGCATAATTGGCTTCGTGGCGTCGCTGGCTTGGGGTTTTACACTTTGCGCGAATGAGTCTCGAGCGTTTTTGTGGTTTTAGCGGTGTTGCAATGCACAATTGACCATCGTCCTCGTGGCGAGTGTCGCTTGAATATGACGTCGGCGCTGCTGCGACGTGGTCGCCATTTTGTTGAGCAAAGTTTGAACTTTACTCGACGGCCAAATGAATAATGGACATCATGGCGTCGCTGGCTTGGCGTTTTACACTTTGCGTGTGGTGCGAAGCAGTTTGAGTGTTTATGTGGTGTTTTAGCGGTGTTATGCACAATTGTCGTCGTGGCGGGAGTGTCGCTTGAATATGACGTCGCCGCTGCTGCGACGTGGTCGCCATTTTGTTGAGCAAAGTTTGAACTTTACTCGACGGCCAAATGAATAATGGACGACATGGCGTCGCTGGCTTGGCGTTTTACACTTTGCGTGTGTGGCGCGAAGTAGTTTGAGTGTTTACGTGGTGTTTTAGCGGTGTTGTAATGCACAATTACCGTCGTCCTCGTGGCGGGAGTGTCGCTTGACTATGACGTCGCCGCTGCTGCGACGTGGTCGCCATTTTGTTGAGCAAAGTTTGAACTTTACTCGACGGCCAAATGAATAATGGACGACATGGCGTCGCTGGCTTGGCGTTTTACACTTTGCGTGTGGCGCGAAGCAGTTTGAGTGTTGTTGTTTTAGCGGCGTTGTAATGCACAATTGCCGTCGTTCTCGTGGCGGGAGTGTCGGTTGTATATGATGTCAACGCGGTTGCCATTTTGAGCAATGTTTCAACTGTCGTATGTTTACTGTCTTACATTCTTAATTTTTAATTTCCAATTAACTGTATAGAGTCTGCTTTATGTAATTTTATTTGTGCCTCGACAGTTTCCCTCTCAAATCTTGGCACACCAAATTCAATGCACAAATCGGCGATGTTTAATGTACTAACTCCCAAACCAAACTGAGTCAGTGAAAAGGTTATTCCTTTTTATACCTGCTGTTTACTTGGCCTGTTTTAAAATTATAAAGAATGTCCATTTGCACTTTCCGAACTTGTAAGTGTTCAGCTCATTCAAACCAACCTGTGAAGAACTCTGCTTCCCGAAATTTAAAAATAAAAGCCCGAAATTACAAATTTAGCTTACTTTTTTAATTTCAGTGGATTTGCACTGTTCCTACTTATGTGAGCTCATTAAAACCAAGCTGTGACCAACTCCCCTTCCTCAAATTTGACAATTTCAAAATAAAAGCCTGAAATTCGTATTTTTGCCATAACTTAATTTTCAGTGGATTTGCACTGTTCGTACTTGTACGTGTTGAGCTCACTCAAACCAAGCTGTGAACTCCCCTTCCCGAAATTTGATGGAATTTGTAAATAAAAGCCTGAAATTCCAAATTTTGCTGTAACGTATGTCAATGGATTTGTACCGTTCCTATTTCTGTTCAGCTCATTCAAATTAAACTGTGAACAACTCCCCTTCCCCAAATTTCAAAATAGAAGCCCGAAATTTAGCTGTAACTTGCTTAGTTGTCAATGGATTTACAGTTTCTACTTCGTGTTGGTTTGGGGAACTGAACTCTTCCCCACCAGGAATTGGGGGCATTGCCCCCTCTTCCTGAGGGAAAGGATGGTGCACGGTCCATCACCCATGGTTCTGCTTACCATAACCCTGGTTATAATCCCTGGGGTATGCGGGCTGGCGGCCCCGCCCATAGCGGACCTCTGTCAAACCCCCACCTTCCATGGTATTTGTTTGTTTTATTTGAGTTCGCCTTGGCTATTTAAGTAATCTTTATTTTTGTTGTTTCTTATTAGTTTCGGTATCAATTTATGTATTAGAATGAAAGAAACCAAACAGGTCAATAAAAAAAAAAAATCTGCAATTCAAAACAAAATACCTATAACCAGCCTATTATGCGTGTGCCCTGACAACGTTTCGGCCTGTAAGGGCCTTCAGGTCGTGGCACACTTACTTTTAATAAAACAACAGCGAAGCAGCTATACTCTTTGGTGATGTTCTCCCTCCGAAATCCAAAACAAACTGAGGCTTCTGGGCATGTCTGCCTTTTCTATGCTTCTCTTTTTTTAAACCAACTTTTTAACTTGTGTTTAAAGTAACATATGTTAAAAGTAACATAACTTCAAATTAACCCTATATTGTTGTCTTTTACTCCTATATGCACCAAATAAGCTCTATTTTAACTGTATTTAACCCTTTTAACCAAAATTGAAACTTTATTTATATCTTATTAACTGTTTTTGTTTTTTAATATGTTTTATAGTTTTTCTGTTTTTTTATTGTTATATAGTGTTTTAACTGTCCTATAACCCAAAATCATCCTCTAATTGTTTTTATACCTATATGAATTCCCTATCCTATCGCCCTACTTGATTAAACCCATTTCCCTTAGGGTTAGGGTTAGGTTAGGGGAATGAAACCGATCCCTCCCTCTCCCGGGGTTGGGGATATAATCCCCACTCCGGGATTGGGAAGGAAGTGCACGGTCCATCCCCCCGCGCCAATACCCGTCCTCCCGCCGCCCCTGTTGTTGACGGTCCACCCGGCCACGTCCTCCATAGCGGACCGTAGTCCACTGGCCATCCCAACCCATGCTCTGTCACTTATGATGTAATTATTTAATTATTTGTTTATTTGTATTTTTTACTTTTTTATTATTGGTCCACCAATTCTGAGTTCGCCTTGGTTATATAATTAATGAATTCGCCTTGGTTATATAATTAATGAATTCGCCTTGGTTATATAAGTAATGAATTGTTTGCTTTGTTTTGTATCTATTAGCCAAGGTATCAATTTGTAATGTATTTTTATAATAACCAACCAAAAGACCAAAAACAATTGAAAAAAACCAAAACACAAAAACAACCAAAAAAAACCCCCCAAGAATTGTATCCCCGTGTGCCTGGACGACGTTTCGGCTCTTGTGAGCCTTCTTCAGGTCCCTGGCACACAGATTCCCCAAGCACAGCTATTGATGTTAACACTACACTGGTCAAAAACGAACTGAGGCTCTTAGTGTGCGCTGGCTTTTATATACTCCCTCATTTGCATAAAGTTTTCTCCCAACAATGAACTGAATTTATTTTTCACTTTTTCCATTAACCCTATAATCCCCCCATGCCATTTAGTGTTAATGAGTTTCCCTATTGGAAAACTACAACTATAATGTATTTTAACTATATTCCTTATTTTTTAATTGTTTTTAATCCTTATACCACTTTTGATTTTTTTACTTTTTATCTAAAGTTTGTTCGAATGTATTGGTGTTTTAATTGTTTTCCATGTGTAGTTCAAGTATTTTAATGGTTTTTATCTCTGTTTTACCCAATGATATCTTTTTATTTATTTATTTCTATGCTAGGGTTAGAGTTAGGTGAGGGGAACCGAACCCTCCCTCTCCCAGTATAGGGGAAATAATTCCCCTTCCGGGATCGGGGGGGAGATGCACGGTCCATCCCCCTACGCCATCTCCCGTCTCCATTTCCCCATTCCTGGCGGCGTGCCTGCTGGCCACGCCGGTCATAGTGGACCACTTTCCACTCTCCACCAGTCATCTTAGTTCAAATTTTCTTTTTTGTATTTTCAATTGAGTTTTATAGAGTCGCCTTTGTTATTTATGTAATAATTTATGTTTTGGACGTGCTATTTATTAACAGTTATGAATTTGTAATATATCTCTAATTATAACAACAAAAAACAAAAAAAGAGAAAATCCCCAAAAAAAACTTTTGTCGACCAAACGGTGTGCCTTGACAACGTTTCGGCTCTAAGGAGCCTTCCTCAGGTCCTGGCACACTGAATTTAATAAATGCACTGTAAAAATAAGTGATGTTGACTGTTCAAACTCCCAAACCAAACTGAGCTAGTGAAAACGCCCTCCCCTTTTATACCCGTTGTTTTTTGGTCCTATTTTAAAAAAGATCTTTTAAAAGAATATGTGCAAAGTAAAACCCACTTTAAATTAACCCCATAATTGCCAATCCTTCTGCATAATTGCCATCTTGCAATTGAACCTTTGTCCATGTATTGATATTTTAACCTTATAACTCGTTTAATAACATTTTAATAATTGTATAGTTTTTTTGGCTTTTTATGCTGTTTTATATTTTTTAATGTATTTTACCAATTGTTTTGCTTTTTTGGGTCTTTTTAACTTTTTGTGATGTAATTGTAATAAACTTTGTTCCCCCTAGGGTTAAAGTTGGAAATAGGGATAGGAATGAAGTGGTTAGGGTTTGAAGTGGTTAGGGTTTGAAGTGGTTAGGGTTTAAGATTAGGGGTTGGAAATGGGGATAGGATAGGGCTAGAGTTAGATAGGGATGTGAGTGGTTAAGATTAGGAGTTAGGTTTGGATAAGGAGATATAATAGAGTTAAGAATTAAAAATTAAGAATTAAAAGGGAGTGGTTAAGATTAGGGTTAGGGTAGGATAAGTGGATAGAATGTTAAGATAAGGGGATAGTGTTGGATAAGGGGGTGAAATAGAAAGATAGGAAATGGTTGGGAATTGGGGACAGGAAGATGGAAGTGGTTAGGGTTGGAAATGGGGATAGGATAGGACTAGGGTTCGGGTTAGACAGGTAAGGGGGTGTGGGTTATGAATGGATAGAATTTAGTCAGATAAGAGAGAGGAGGGGTTTGTAGGATTAGGGTGGCCTTTAGGGTAGGGTATCCGAACCGTATTCCCTAATGGTGCGCTACATTCAATCCCCCTGGCACTTTAGACCCCAATCGGAATATCCATCGCCGTTCCATGGTCTTTCTCTCTCTCTCTGTCCACAGGATATTCCTTTGTAATCCCGCTACCCTCAACGCTCCCAATCCATGGATCAAGAAATGCTGAACCAGTGGTGTGTGTAAATCTTTCTTGTGGTTCACATTATATCTGTGTTGTGTGATGCGGGTCATCAATGTGTTGGAAGTTTCCCCGACATACTGCAGTCCACACTTCTTGCACAATATGAGATAGACACAGTTGGTTGATTTGGGACTAAATCCTTGTTCAATTTTAATGATTGTTTTATCCACTGCATTCCTGACGAATTTGAGTTTAATAAAATATTTGCTCAATGGTTGTGGTTTTTTAATTTTCAACGACGGTAACCTTGCCCGAATAAGTAAGTCCTTTAAATTTTTGTTTCTCCGATATGCCGATATGATTCTAAAATTTGGCCCTCCTGCAGCACATCCCAATTTTCCCTCAAAATCTGCTTTTATTTTTTTGTGTAATAAATTCCCAACTGTGAAGTATGAGGTGATCAAGGGGAGAATGTCCTCCTTTGTTTCTTCTCTTCTCTCCAAAAATGTCCTTAGGCAACGTCTGAGAAATGACCTCCCATATCCTCTTTTCCGTAAAACCTTAAACAAAATCGTCACCGCCTCGTGAAAGTTTTGCCTTTTTGTGCATATCCGAGCAAAGCGCAAAATCTGTGACTTCACGATTCCCCGAAACATATGCGTTGGATGAAAGCTGGTTTTATGAACCAATGCATGCGTGTCAGTAATTTTGAAGTGCACTTTTATATCCAATTTATAATTTTGTTGAAATTTTGTCCCTTTGAAGACGGTGGTATCCAAAAAGTCAATCGATTGGCGGTTGACCTCCGTCTTGAGCTGTATCGAATTGTTGTGTGCATTCAAAGTATCCACAAATTGGTGAAATTCTTCCTCCGAATATGTCCAAATTCCAAATATGTCGTCCAGGTAACGGATGTAGCGGTCTGGTTTTTTATCACACTTTGTAAAAACCTCTTCTTCCCATATAGCCATAAAAATGTTTGCATACGCTGGGGCGAATTTCTTCCCCATAGCTGTCCCTTTAATTTGTAGATAATAATTTTCATTAAAGATAAAATCATTTCTCGTCAGATTTATTTCTAGCAACTGTAGTAATTCCACATCCGGTCGTTTTGGATCCGGATATCTTTGTAAGATCTTCCTCACACTCTCCATTCCCGCCTGGATCGGAATGTTGGTGTACAGGCTCTCTACGTCCATTGTGAAGAAGAAGAAGTCCGTTTTTGTCCTAATCTTTTTGACCATGTCTACGAATTGGTACGTATCTCGCACATACGACGGGTGTCTTGTGGACAGCGGGGTGAGATAGAAATCCAGAAACTCTGCTGTGGCATACGTGTCACTGCCGCAATCTGAGACGATCGGTCTGCCTGGAGGGACTTCATAAGGTACAGTCCATGTGGTAGGATCCTTATGTATTTTTGGCAAAATATAAAACCGACGTTCCCTCGGTTCCGATTCCCCTATTAAATAGCGTGATTGTTTCCCATTGATAAATTTCTTCTTTTTTAATTCCCGAACAATTTGAGCCACTTTTGGCATTGTTTCCCAAAATATGGGTTTGTCCAATTTTTTATAATAGTTTTTATCGTCTAATTGTCTCTGTGCTTCCATGATATACTGGTCCCGTCCGAGCACGACCATTGCCGACCCCTTGTCGGCCGGCTTAATCACAATGTGTTTGGCATAAATTAAATCCCGCAGCGCCTTCACCTCTTCCGGTGCTAAATTGTATTTCTCTTTTTTCGGAATGAAATGTTTTTTAATTGTTACCAGATCCTCTTCAATCACCTGCTGGACTTGTGGCGGCATATCCGTCGTAGCCGGTGTCCAGATGGAAGGGGCGACAAAAGGCGGCCGTTCCCTCCTATGTGAATTTCTGAAATAAAAAGCCAATTTTAATCTGCGATGGTAATTTTGTATGTCAAATTGGAATTGTGTTTTCTGATCACGTTCGATATCTATAGATGGTATAAATGATAAGCCTCTGCTGAGTAACCGATGCTGTGGTTCCGTTAGAAGGAAATTTTTGGCTAGGACGACCACATCTTGTGCGACGAAGGACTTGGGTCTCTCGCCCCCCTCTTTGTGTAGCCTTAGAGGGCGATGGAGTTTAAAAAGCGGATCCAATGGTCCAGCATAGCCGCCGCGGTTTCCCGGGTCCAATGGACCTCATCGTCCTCCACCTCGAACAGACCCTCCGGCAAGAGTGGAATGTGACCCATATTCCTCTCAATATGGTCATTGAGGGTCTGTAGATTTTCTTTCTCATCCGCTGGGAGAGCGGCTGAGAAATTAATGAGCGGCACCCAAATTTCCGCATATGGAAACTTTTTCTTCGAGGCCCTAATTGCTCCTTGTACCGTTTTAATCGTTGTCTCTTTGGATTTATTGCATCGGCTATTGATGCCAAACGACAGAACAATTTTTTCCACAATCAATTCCGGTGATGCCTCTGTCTTTTCCATCAGCGTTTGCCCATGGCGGAAATGACCCCCCGGATAGGCGTCAATCTGCAAGTTTGCATTAAAAAAATCGGGAATCTTGGTGAGATTCGAGTCCCCGATAATAAGCCATTTCTTTTTAACTGTGAGATTCCAGTCCATCAAGCGTCTCTGGGTATGGCGATGTGCGGTCACCGAGAAACGTTGGGGTTCCGGCTCTACGAACCGGTCCGAGGAGTCCTGGAAGATCTCACCGTCTTCCGCCTCCCTATGCACTTGGACCTGGTCCGGGCCCAGGGTCAAATTTGTCTCCCCCTCCTGGTCTGACATGGACCCATCAAAGAGGTGATCGAACCCCAACGGAATCGGTGTACGCACTACCCTACCTACAGGAGAGGAGGTGCGCGCCTGTGATTCCAGGACTACCCTGTTCTCTGGGTCCTCAATTTGAGGTAACCCCAGTTCCTCCTCTATATTGTCTTCAGTGAGGACCACTCCCCGGGTACGCCTGGACAACCGCGGTGTCTCCAGCTCCTCCTCCGTTGGAGGAGGCTGTACAGGCACTACCGTTGTCCTAAGCCCCCCACTGGGCCTGGTCCCCTGTCTTTTGACTTGTCTCTGCTCCCGCGGGTCCTCCGCGGTGGGCAAAACCTGGTCCCGGGTATCCATCGTCTGACTCGCTTGAGGCAGACGAGGGGCCCGGGCCGGCTGCACCACCGGCAGGAGTTGTCGCGGAGCAGGCGCCCTATCCGCGTCTCTGGAGTCCGCTCTTTCTACAATGATTGCTTCCGCATGATCAATAACCTCCTGTGTAATATGGCTGAATCTCCTCCTAGCCCAACGGACTGCCACCTCGTAGGCTACCTTCCAATCTGGGGTGAGGAGGGCTGTGAGATCATCCAATAGTTCCCCCAACACTTCTTCATAGTGTTCTGCCAGAATTTGACACGTCGTGTGGCCCCAGTTTTTTGCGTTGGCCACCACGTACTGTAATGTATTTGCCCTTGGTAAGGCTGGTCTTATCATGGATGACAAGACTTCAACCATCCTAGCTATCATCCTAGGCTCCGGTTTGTCCCCACTCCGATCCACATTATTTAAGTGGTGAACCACCTTGATGACAGCAAGAAATTTCTGTGCCAACTTCCTGAATTCAGGAGTGGCCGCTTGTCGCTTAACGTTGGTGTCCCCAACTGACGGCATGAACCCCTGTCTCGTCGGGGCTGGTCGGCCCTGGCGTACTACTGCCGCATATGAGCGGTAAGGGGGATAATTTTGACGGGGTGGGCGTGGGGGAGGCACTGGCTGGGTAGGTGAGGGGAACCGAACCCTCCCTCTCCCAGTATAGGGGAAATAATTCCCCTTCCGGGATCGGGGGGGAGATGCACGGTCCATCCCCCTACGCCATCTCCCGTCTCCATTTCCCCATTCCTGGCGGCGTGCCTGCTGGCCACGCCGGTCATAGTGGACCACTTTCCACTCTCCACCAGTCATCTTAGTTCAAATTTTCTTTTTTGTATTTTCAATTGAGTTTTATAGAGTCGCCTTTGTTATTTATGTAATAATTTATGTTTTGGACGTGCTATTTATTAACAGTTATGAATTTGTAATATATCTCTAATTATAACAACAAAAAACAAAAAAAGAGAAAATCCCCAAAAAAAACTTTTGTCGACCAAACGGTGTGCCTTGACAACGTTTCGGCTCTAAGGAGCCTTCCTCAGGTCCTGGCACACTGAATTTAATAAATGCACTGTAAAAATAAGTGATGTTGACTGTTCAAACTCCCAAACCAAACTGAGCTAGTGAAAACGCCCTCCCCTTTTATACCCGTTGTTTTTTGGTCCTATTTTAAAAAAGATCTTTTAAAAGAATATGTGCAAAGTAAAACCCACTTTAAATTAACCCCATAATTGCCAATCCTTCTGCATAATTGCCATCTTGCAATTGAACCTTTGTCCATGTATTGATATTTTAACCTTATAACTCGTTTAATAACATTTTAATAATTGTATAGTTTTTTTGGCTTTTTATGCTGTTTTATATTTTTTAATGTATTTTACCAATTGTTTTGCTTTTTTGGGTCTTTTTAACTTTTTGTGATGTAATTGTAATAAACTTTGTTCCCCCTAGGGTTAAAGTTGGAAATAGGGATAGGAATGAAGTGGTTAGGGTTTGAAGTGGTTAGGGTTTGAAGTGGTTAGGGTTTAAGATTAGGGGTTGGAAATGGGGATAGGATAGGGCTAGAGTTAGATAGGGATGTGAGTGGTTAAGATTAGGAGTTAGGTTTGGATAAGGAGATATAATAGAGTTAAGAATTAAAAATTAAGAATTAAAAGGGAGTGGTTAAGATTAGGGTTAGGGTAGGATAAGTGGATAGAATGTTAAGATAAGGGGATAGTGTTGGATAAGGGGGTGAAATAGAAAGATAGGAAATGGTTGGGAATTGGGGACAGGAAGATGGAAGTGGTTAGGGTTAGGGTTGGAAATGGGGATAGGATAGGACTAGGGTTCGGGTTAGACAGGTAAGGGGGTGTGGGTTATGAATGGATAGAATTTAGTCAGATAAGAGAGAGGAGGGGTTTGTAGGATTAGGGTGGCCTTTAGGGTAGGGTATCCGAACCGTATTCCCTAATGGTGCGCTACATTCAATCCCCCTGGCACTTTAGACCCCAATCGGAATATCCATCGCCGTTCCATGGTCTTTCTCTCTCTCTCTGTCCACAGGATATTCCTTTGTAATCCCGCTACCCTCAACGCTCCCAATCCATGGATCAAGAAATGCTGAACCAGTGGTGTGTGTAAATCTTTCTTGTGGTTCACATTATATCTGTGTTGTGTGATGCGGGTCATCAATGTGTTGGAAGTTTCCCCGACATACTGCAGTCCACACTTCTTGCACAATATGAGATAGACACAGTTGGTTGATTTGGGACTAAATCCTTGTTCAATTTTAATGATTGTTTTATCCACTGCATTCCTGACGAATTTGAGTTTAATAAAATATTTGCTCAATGGTTGTGGTTTTTTAATTTTCAACGACGGTAACCTTGCCCGAATAAGTAAGTCCTTTAAATTTTTGTTCCGCCGATATGCCGATATGATTCTAAAATTTGGCCCTCCTGCAGCACATCCCAATTTTCCCTCAAAATCTGCTTTTATTTTTTTGTGTAATAAATTCCCAACTGTGAAGTATGAGGTGATCAAGGGGAGAATGTCCTCCTTTGTTTCTTCTCTTCTCTCCAAAAATGTCCTTAGGCAACGTCTGAGAAATGACCTCCCATATCCTCTTTTCCGTAAAACCTTAAACAAAATCGTCACCGCCTCGTGAAAGTTTTGCCTTTTTGTGCATATCCGAGCAAAGCGCAAAATCTGTGACTTCACGATTCCCCGAAACATATGCGTTGGATGAAAGCTGGTTTTATGAACCAATGCATGCGTGTCAGTAATTTTGAAGTGCACTTTTATATCCAATTTATAATTTTGTTGAAATTTTGTCCCTTTGAAGACGGTGGTATCCAAAAAGTCAATCGATTGGCGGTTGACCTCCGTCTTGAGCTGTATCGAATTGTTGTGTGCATTCAAAGTATCCACAAATTGGTGAAATTCTTCCTCCGAATATGTCCAAATTCCAAATATGTCGTCCAGGTAACGGATGTAGCGGTCTGGTTTTTTATCACACTTTGTAAAAACCTCTTCTTCCCATATAGCCATAAAAATGTTTGCATACGCTGGGGCGAATTTCTTCCCCATAGCTGTCCCTTTAATTTGTAGATAATAATTTTCATTAAAGATAAAATCATTTCTCGTCAGATTTATTTCTAGCAACTGTAGTAATTCCACATCCGGTCGTTTTGGATCCGGATATCTTTGTAAGATCTTCCTCACACTCTCCATTCCCGCCTGGATCGGAATGTTGGTGTACAGGCTCTCTACGTCCATTGTGAAGAAGAAGAAGTCCGTTTTTGTCCTAATCTTTTTGACCATGTCTACGAATTGGTACGTATCTCGCACATACGACGGGTGTCTTGTGGACAGCGGGGTGAGATAGAAATCCAGAAACTCTGCTGTGGCATACGTGTCACTGCCGCAATCTGAGACGATCGGTCTGCCTGGAGGGACTTCATAAGGTACAGTCCATGTGGTAGGATCCTTATGTATTTTTGGCAAAATATAAAACCGACGTTCCCTCGGTTCCGATTCCCCTATTAAATAGCGTGATTGTTTCCCATTGATAAATTTCTTCTTTTTTAATTCCCGAACAATTTGAGCCACTTTTGGCATTGTTTCCCAAAATATGGGTTTGTCCAATTTTTTATAATAGTTTTTATCGTCTAATTGTCTCTGTGCTTCCATGATATACTGGTCCCGTCCGAGCACGACCATTGCCGACCCCTTGTCGGCCGGCTTAATCACAATGTGTTTGGCATAAATTAAATCCCGCAGCGCCTTCACCTCTTCCGGTGCTAAATTGTATTTCTCTTTTTTCGGAATGAAATGTTTTTTAATTGTTACCAGATCCTCTTCAATCACCTGCTGGACTTGTGGCGGCATATCCGTCGTAGCCGGTGTCCAGATGGAAGGGGCGACAAAAGGCGGCCGTTCCCTCCTATGTGAATTTCTGAAATAAAAAGCCAATTTTAATCTGCGATGGTAATTTTGTATGTCAAATTGGAATTGTGTTTTCTGATCACGTTCGATATCTATAGATGGTATAAATGATAAGCCTCTGCTGAGTAACCGATGCTGTGGTTCCGTTAGAAGGAAATTTTTGGCTAGGACGACCACATCTTGTGCGACGAAGGACTTGGGTCTCTCGCCCCCCTCTTTGTGTAGCCTTAGAGGGCGATGGAGTTTAAAAAGCGGATCCAATGGTCCAGCATAGCCGCCGCGGTTTCCCGGGTCCAATGGACCTCATCGTCCTCCACCTCGAACAGACCCTCCGGCAAGAGTGGAATGTGACCCATATTCCTCTCAATATGGTCATTGAGGGTCTGTAGATTTTCTTTCTCATCCGCTGGGAGAGCGGCTGAGAAATTAATGAGCGGCACCCAAATTTCCGCATATGGAAACTTTTTCTTCGAGGCCCTAATTGCTCCTTGTACCGTTTTAATCGTTGTCTCTTTGGATTTATTGCATCGGCTATTGATGCCAAACGACAGAACAATTTTTTCCACAATCAATTCCGGTGATGCCTCTGTCTTTTCCATCAGCGTTTGCCCATGGCGGAAATGACCCCCCGGATAGGCGTCAATCTGCAAGTTTGCATTAAAAAAATCGGGAATCTTGGTGAGATTCGAGTCCCCGATAATAAGCCATTTCTTTTTAACTGTGAGATTCCAGTCCATCAAGCGTCTCTGGGTATGGCGATGTGCGGTCACCGAGAAACGTTGGGGTTCCGGCTCTACGAACCGGTCCGAGGAGTCCTGGAAGATCTCACCGTCTTCCGCCTCCCTATGCACTTGGACCTGGTCCGGGCCCAGGGTCAAATTTGTCTCCCCCTCCTGGTCTGACATGGACCCATCAAAGAGGTGATCGAACCCCAACGGAATCGGTGTACGCACTACCCTACCTACAGGAGAGGAGGTGCGCGCCTGTGATTCCAGGACTACCCTGTTCTCTGGGTCCTCAATTTGAGGTAACCCCAGTTCCTCCTCTATATTGTCTTCAGTGAGGACCACTCCCCGGGTACGCCTGGACAACCGCGGTGTCTCCAGCTCCTCCTCCGTTGGAGGAGGCTGTACAGGCACTACCGTTGTCCTAAGCCCCCCACTGGGCCTGGTCCCCTGTCTTTTGACTTGTCTCTGCTCCCGCGGGTCCTCCGCGGTGGGCAAAACCTGGTCCCGGGTATCCATCGTCTGACTCGCTTGAGGCAGACGAGGGGCCCGGGCCGGCTGCACCACCGGCAGGAGTTGTCGCGGAGCAGGCGCCCTATCCGCGTCTCTGGAGTCCGCTCTTTCTACAATGATTGCTTCCGCATGATCAATAACCTCCTGTGTAATATGGCTGAATCTCCTCCTAGCCCAACGGACTGCCACCTCGTAGGCTACCTTCCAATCTGGGGTGAGGAGGGCTGTGAGATCATCCAATAGTTCCCCCAACACTTCTTCATAGTGTTCTGCCAGAATTTGACACGTCGTGTGGCCCCAGTTTTTTGCGTTGGCCACCACGTACTGTAATGTATTTGCCCTTGGTAAGGCTGGTCTTATCATGGATGACAAGACTTCAACCATCCTAGCTATCATCCTAGGCTCCGGTTTGTCCCCACTCCGATCCACATTATTTAAGTGGTGAACCACCTTGATGACAGCAAGAAATTTCTGTGCCAACTTCCTGAATTCAGGAGTGGCCGCTTGTCGCTTAACGTTGGTGTCCCCAACTGACGGCATGAACCCCTGTCTCGTCGGGGCTGGTCGGCCCTGGCGTACTACTGCCGCATATGAGCGGTAAGGGGGATAATTTTGACGGGGTGGGCGTGGGGGAGGCACTGGCTGGGTAGGTGAGGGGAACCGAACCCTCCCTCTCCCAGTATAGGGGAAATAATTCCCCTTCCGGGATCGGGGGGGAGATGCACGGTCCATCCCCCTACGCCATCTCCCGTCTCCATTTCCCCATTCCTGGCGGCGTGCCTGCTGGCCACGCCGGTCATAGTGGACCACTTTCCACTCTCCACCAGTCATCTTAGTTCAAATTTTCTTTTTTGTATTTTCAATTGAGTTTTATAGAGTCGCCTTTGTTATTTATGTAATAATTTATGTTTTGGACGTGCTATTTATTAACAGTTATGAATTTGTAATATATCTCTAATTATAACAACAAAAAACAAAAAAAGAGAAAATCCCCAAAAAAAACTTTTGTCGACCAAACGGTGTGCCTTGACAACGTTTCGGCTCTAAGGAGCCTTCCTCAGGTCCTGGCACACTGAATTTAATAAATGCACTGTAAAAATAAGTGATGTTGACTGTTCAAACTCCCAAACCAAACTGAGCTAGTGAAAACGCCCTCCCCTTTTATACCCGTTGTTTTTTGGTCCTATTTTAAAAAAGATCTTTTAAAAGAATATGTGCAAAGTAAAACCCACTTTAAATTAACCCCATAATTGCCAATCCTTCTGCATAATTGCCATCTTGCAATTGAACCTTTGTCCATGTATTGATATTTTAACCTTATAACTCGTTTAATAACATTTTAATAATTGTATAGTTTTTTTGGCTTTTTATGCTGTTTTATATTTTTTAATGTATTTTACCAATTGTTTTGCTTTTTTGGGTCTTTTTAACTTTTTGTGATGTAATTGTAATAAACTTTGTTCCCCCTAGGGTTAAAGTTGGAAATAGGGATAGGAATGAAGTGGTTAGGGTTTGAAGTGGTTAGGGTTTGAAGTGGTTAGGGTTTAAGATTAGGGGTTGGAAATGGGGATAGGATAGGGCTAGAGTTAGATAGGGATGTGAGTGGTTAAGATTAGGAGTTAGGTTTGGATAAGGAGATATAATAGAGTTAAGAATTAAAAATTAAGAATTAAAAGGGAGTGGTTAAGATTAGGGTTAGGGTAGGATAAGTGGATAGAATGTTAAGATAAGGGGATAGTGTTGGATAAGGGGGTGAAATAGAAAGATAGGAAATGGTTGGGAATTGGGGACAGGAAGATGGAAGTGGTTAGGGTTAGGGTTGGAAATGGGGATAGGATAGGACTAGGGTTCGGGTTAGACAGGTAAGGGGGTGTGGGTTATGAATGGATAGAATTTAGTCAGATAAGAGAGAGGAGGGGTTTGTAGGATTAGGGTGGCCTTTAGGGTAGGGTATCCGAACCGTATTCCCTAATGGTGCGCTACATTCAATCCCCCTGGCACTTTAGACCCCAATCGGAATATCCATCGCCGTTCCATGGTCTTTCTCTCTCTCTCTGTCCACAGGATATTCCTTTGTAATCCCGCTACCCTCAACGCTCCCAATCCATGGATCAAGAAATGCTGAACCAGTGGTGTGTGTAAATCTTTCTTGTGGTTCACATTATATCTGTGTTGTGTGATGCGGGTCATCAATGTGTTGGAAGTTTCCCCGACATACTGCAGTCCACACTTCTTGCACAATATGAGATAGACACAGTTGGTTGATTTGGGACTAAATCCTTGTTCAATTTTAATGATTGTTTTATCCACTGCATTCCTGACGAATTTGAGTTTAATAAAATATTTGCTCAATGGTTGTGGTTTTTTAATTTTCAACGACGGTAACCTTGCCCGAATAAGTAAGTCCTTTAAATTTTTGTTCCGCCGATATGCCGATATGATTCTAAAATTTGGCCCTCCTGCAGCACATCCCAATTTTCCCTCAAAATCTGCTTTTATTTTTTTGTGTAATAAATTCCCAACTGTGAAGTATGAGGTGATCAAGGGGAGAATGTCCTCCTTTGTTTCTTCTCTTCTCTCCAAAAATGTCCTTAGGCAACGTCTGAGAAATGACCTCCCATATCCTCTTTTCCGTAAAACCTTAAACAAAATCGTCACCGCCTCGTGAAAGTTTTGCCTTTTTGTGCATATCCGAGCAAAGCGCAAAATCTGTGACTTCACGATTCCCCGAAACATATGCGTTGGATGAAAGCTGGTTTTATGAACCAATGCATGCGTGTCAGTAATTTTGAAGTGCACTTTTATATCCAATTTATAATTTTGTTGAAATTTTGTCCCTTTGAAGACGGTGGTATCCAAAAAGTCAATCGATTGGCGGTTGACCTCCGTCTTGAGCTGTATCGAATTGTTGTGTGCATTCAAAGTATCCACAAATTGGTGAAATTCTTCCTCCGAATATGTCCAAATTCCAAATATGTCGTCCAGGTAACGGATGTAGCGGTCTGGTTTTTTATCACACTTTGTAAAAACCTCTTCTTCCCATATAGCCATAAAAATGTTTGCATACGCTGGGGCGAATTTCTTCCCCATAGCTGTCCCTTTAATTTGTAGATAATAATTTTCATTAAAGATAAAATCATTTCTCGTCAGATTTATTTCTAGCAACTGTAGTAATTCCACATCCGGTCGTTTTGGATCCGGATATCTTTGTAAGATCTTCCTCACACTCTCCATTCCCGCCTGGATCGGAATGTTGGTGTACAGGCTCTCTACGTCCATTGTGAAGAAGAAGAAGTCCGTTTTTGTCCTAATCTTTTTGACCATGTCTACGAATTGGTACGTATCTCGCACATACGACGGGTGTCTTGTGGACAGCGGGGTGAGATAGAAATCCAGAAACTCTGCTGTGGCATACGTGTCACTGCCGCAATCTGAGACGATCGGTCTGCCTGGAGGGACTTCATAAGGTACAGTCCATGTGGTAGGATCCTTATGTATTTTTGGCAAAATATAAAACCGACGTTCCCTCGGTTCCGATTCCCCTATTAAATAGCGTGATTGTTTCCCATTGATAAATTTCTTCTTTTTTAATTCCCGAACAATTTGAGCCACTTTTGGCATTGTTTCCCAAAATATGGGTTTGTCCAATTTTTTATAATAGTTTTTATCGTCTAATTGTCTCTGTGCTTCCATGATATACTGGTCCCGTCCGAGCACGACCATTGCCGACCCCTTGTCGGCCGGCTTAATCACAATGTGTTTGGCATAAATTAAATCCCGCAGCGCCTTCACCTCTTCCGGTGCTAAATTGTATTTCTCTTTTTTCGGAATGAAATGTTTTTTAATTGTTACCAGATCCTCTTCAATCACCTGCTGGACTTGTGGCGGCATATCCGTCGTAGCCGGTGTCCAGATGGAAGGGGCGACAAAAGGCGGCCGTTCCCTCCTATGTGAATTTCTGAAATAAAAAGCCAATTTTAATCTGCGATGGTAATTTTGTATGTCAAATTGGAATTGTGTTTTCTGATCACGTTCGATATCTATAGATGGTATAAATGATAAGCCTCTGCTGAGTAACCGATGCTGTGGTTCCGTTAGAAGGAAATTTTTGGCTAGGACGACCACATCTTGTGCGACGAAGGACTTGGGTCTCTCGCCCCCCTCTTTGTGTAGCCTTAGAGGGCGATGGAGTTTAAAAAGCGGATCCAATGGTCCAGCATAGCCGCCGCGGTTTCCCGGGTCCAATGGACCTCATCGTCCTCCACCTCGAACAGACCCTCCGGCAAGAGTGGAATGTGACCCATATTCCTCTCAATATGGTCATTGAGGGTCTGTAGATTTTCTTTCTCATCCGCTGGGAGAGCGGCTGAGAAATTAATGAGCGGCACCCAAATTTCCGCATATGGAAACTTTTTCTTCGAGGCCCTAATTGCTCCTTGTACCGTTTTAATCGTTGTCTCTTTGGATTTATTGCATCGGCTATTGATGCCAAACGACAGAACAATTTTTTCCACAATCAATTCCGGTGATGCCTCTGTCTTTTCCATCAGCGTTTGCCCATGGCGGAAATGACCCCCCGGATAGGCGTCAATCTGCAAGTTTGCATTAAAAAAATCGGGAATCTTGGTGAGATTCGAGTCCCCGATAATAAGCCATTTCTTTTTAACTGTGAGATTCCAGTCCATCAAGCGTCTCTGGGTATGGCGATGTGCGGTCACCGAGAAACGTTGGGGTTCCGGCTCTACGAACCGGTCCGAGGAGTCCTGGAAGATCTCACCGTCTTCCGCCTCCCTATGCACTTGGACCTGGTCCGGGCCCAGGGTCAAATTTGTCTCCCCCTCCTGGTCTGACATGGACCCATCAAAGAGGTGATCGAACCCCAACGGAATCGGTGTACGCACTACCCTACCTACAGGAGAGGAGGTGCGCGCCTGTGATTCCAGGACTACCCTGTTCTCTGGGTCCTCAATTTGAGGTAACCCCAGTTCCTCCTCTATATTGTCTTCAGTGAGGACCACTCCCCGGGTACGCCTGGACAACCGCGGTGTCTCCAGCTCCTCCTCCGTTGGAGGAGGCTGTACAGGCACTACCGTTGTCCTAAGCCCCCCACTGGGCCTGGTCCCCTGTCTTTTGACTTGTCTCTGCTCCCGCGGGTCCTCCGCGGTGGGCAAAACCTGGTCCCGGGTATCCATCGTCTGACTCGCTTGAGGCAGACGAGGGGCCCGGGCCGGCTGCACCACCGGCAGGAGTTGTCGCGGAGCAGGCGCCCTATCCGCGTCTCTGGAGTCCGCTCTTTCTACAATGATTGCTTCCGCATGATCAATAACCTCCTGTGTAATATGGCTGAATCTCCTCCTAGCCCAACGGACTGCCACCTCGTAGGCTACCTTCCAATCTGGGGTGAGGAGGGCTGTGAGATCATCCAATAGTTCCCCCAACACTTCTTCATAGTGTTCTGCCAGAATTTGACACGTCGTGTGGCCCCAGTTTTTTGCGTTGGCCACCACGTACTGTAATGTATTTGCCCTTGGTAAGGCTGGTCTTATCATGGATGACAAGACTTCAACCATCCTAGCTATCATCCTAGGCTCCGGTTTGTCCCCACTCCGATCCACATTATTTAAGTGGTGAACCACCTTGATGACAGCAAGAAATTTCTGTGCCAACTTCCTGAATTCAGGAGTGGCCGCTTGTCGCTTAACGTTGGTGTCCCCAACTGACGGCATGAACCCCTGTCTCGTCGGGGCTGGTCGGCCCTGGCGTACTACTGCCGCATATGAGCGGTAAGGGGGATAATTTTGACGGGGTGGGCGTGGGGGAGGCACTGGCTGGGTAGGTGAGGGGAACCGAACCCTCCCTCTCCCAGTATAGGGGAAATAATTCCCCTTCCGGGATCGGGGGGGAGATGCACGGTCCATCCCCCTACGCCATCTCCCGTCTCCATTTCCCCATTCCTGGCGGCGTGCCTGCTGGCCACGCCGGTCATAGTGGACCACTTTCCACTCTCCACCAGTCATCTTAGTTCAAATTTTCTTTTTTGTATTTTCAATTGAGTTTTATAGAGTCGCCTTTGTTATTTATGTAATAATTTATGTTTTGGACGTGCTATTTATTAACAGTTATGAATTTGTAATATATCTCTAATTATAACAACAAAAAACAAAAAAAGAGAAAATCCCCAAAAAAAACTTTTGTCGACCAAACGGTGTGCCTTGACAACGTTTCGGCTCTAAGGAGCCTTCCTCAGGTCCTGGCACACTGAATTTAATAAATGCACTGTAAAAATAAGTGATGTTGACTGTTCAAACTCCCAAACCAAACTGAGCTAGTGAAAACGCCCTCCCCTTTTATACCCGTTGTTTTTTGGTCCTATTTTAAAAAAGATCTTTTAAAAGAATATGTGCAAAGTAAAACCCACTTTAAATTAACCCCATAATTGCCAATCCTTCTGCATAATTGCCATCTTGCAATTGAACCTTTGTCCATGTATTGATATTTTAACCTTATAACTCGTTTAATAACATTTTAATAATTGTATAGTTTTTTTGGCTTTTTATGCTGTTTTATATTTTTTAATGTATTTTACCAATTGTTTTGCTTTTTTGGGTCTTTTTAACTTTTTGTGATGTAATTGTAATAAACTTTGTTCCCCCTAGGGTTAAAGTTGGAAATAGGGATAGGAATGAAGTGGTTAGGGTTTGAAGTGGTTAGGGTTTGAAGTGGTTAGGGTTTAAGATTAGGGGTTGGAAATGGGGATAGGATAGGGCTAGAGTTAGATAGGGATGTGAGTGGTTAAGATTAGGAGTTAGGTTTGGATAAGGAGATATAATAGAGTTAAGAATTAAAAATTAAGAATTAAAAGGGAGTGGTTAAGATTAGGGTTAGGGTAGGATAAGTGGATAGAATGTTAAGATAAGGGGATAGTGTTGGATAAGGGGGTGAAATAGAAAGATAGGAAATGGTTGGGAATTGGGGACAGGAAGATGGAAGTGGTTAGGGTTAGGGTTGGAAATGGGGATAGGATAGGACTAGGGTTCGGGTTAGACAGGTAAGGGGGTGTGGGTTATGAATGGATAGAATTTAGTCAGATAAGAGAGAGGAGGGGTTTGTAGGATTAGGGTGGCCTTTAGGGTAGGGTATCCGAACCGTATTCCCTAATGGTGCGCTACATTCAATCCCCCTGGCACTTTAGACCCCAATCGGAATATCCATCGCCGTTCCATGGTCTTTCTCTCTCTCTCTGTCCACAGGATATTCCTTTGTAATCCCGCTACCCTCAACGCTCCCAATCCATGGATCAAGAAATGCTGAACCAGTGGTGTGTGTAAATCTTTCTTGTGGTTCACATTATATCTGTGTTGTGTGATGCGGGTCATCAATGTGTTGGAAGTTTCCCCGACATACTGCAGTCCACACTTCTTGCACAATATGAGATAGACACAGTTGGTTGATTTGGGACTAAATCCTTGTTCAATTTTAATGATTGTTTTATCCACTGCATTCCTGACGAATTTGAGTTTAATAAAATATTTGCTCAATGGTTGTGGTTTTTTAATTTTCAACGACGGTAACCTTGCCCGAATAAGTAAGTCCTTTAAATTTTTGTTCCGCCGATATGCCGATATGATTCTAAAATTTGGCCCTCCTGCAGCACATCCCAATTTTCCCTCAAAATCTGCTTTTATTTTTTTGTGTAATAAATTCCCAACTGTGAAGTATGAGGTGATCAAGGGGAGAATGTCCTCCTTTGTTTCTTCTCTTCTCTCCAAAAATGTCCTTAGGCAACGTCTGAGAAATGACCTCCCATATCCTCTTTTCCGTAAAACCTTAAACAAAATCGTCACCGCCTCGTGAAAGTTTTGCCTTTTTGTGCATATCCGAGCAAAGCGCAAAATCTGTGACTTCACGATTCCCCGAAACATATGCGTTGGATGAAAGCTGGTTTTATGAACCAATGCATGCGTGTCAGTAATTTTGAAGTGCACTTTTATATCCAATTTATAATTTTGTTGAAATTTTGTCCCTTTGAAGACGGTGGTATCCAAAAAGTCAATCGATTGGCGGTTGACCTCCGTCTTGAGCTGTATCGAATTGTTGTGTGCATTCAAAGTATCCACAAATTGGTGAAATTCTTCCTCCGAATATGTCCAAATTCCAAATATGTCGTCCAGGTAACGGATGTAGCGGTCTGGTTTTTTATCACACTTTGTAAAAACCTCTTCTTCCCATATAGCCATAAAAATGTTTGCATACGCTGGGGCGAATTTCTTCCCCATAGCTGTCCCTTTAATTTGTAGATAATAATTTTCATTAAAGATAAAATCATTTCTCGTCAGATTTATTTCTAGCAACTGTAGTAATTCCACATCCGGTCGTTTTGGATCCGGATATCTTTGTAAGATCTTCCTCACACTCTCCATTCCCGCCTGGATCGGAATGTTGGTGTACAGGCTCTCTACGTCCATTGTGAAGAAGAAGAAGTCCGTTTTTGTCCTAATCTTTTTGACCATGTCTACGAATTGGTACGTATCTCGCACATACGACGGGTGTCTTGTGGACAGCGGGGTGAGATAGAAATCCAGAAACTCTGCTGTGGCATACGTGTCACTGCCGCAATCTGAGACGATCGGTCTGCCTGGAGGGACTTCATAAGGTACAGTCCATGTGGTAGGATCCTTATGTATTTTTGGCAAAATATAAAACCGACGTTCCCTCGGTTCCGATTCCCCTATTAAATAGCGTGATTGTTTCCCATTGATAAATTTCTTCTTTTTTAATTCCCGAACAATTTGAGCCACTTTTGGCATTGTTTCCCAAAATATGGGTTTGTCCAATTTTTTATAATAGTTTTTATCGTCTAATTGTCTCTGTGCTTCCATGATATACTGGTCCCGTCCGAGCACGACCATTGCCGACCCCTTGTCGGCCGGCTTAATCACAATGTGTTTGGCATAAATTAAATCCCGCAGCGCCTTCACCTCTTCCGGTGCTAAATTGTATTTCTCTTTTTTCGGAATGAAATGTTTTTTAATTGTTACCAGATCCTCTTCAATCACCTGCTGGACTTGTGGCGGCATATCCGTCGTAGCCGGTGTCCAGATGGAAGGGGCGACAAAAGGCGGCCGTTCCCTCCTATGTGAATTTCTGAAATAAAAAGCCAATTTTAATCTGCGATGGTAATTTTGTATGTCAAATTGGAATTGTGTTTTCTGATCACGTTCGATATCTATAGATGGTATAAATGATAAGCCTCTGCTGAGTAACCGATGCTGTGGTTCCGTTAGAAGGAAATTTTTGGCTAGGACGACCACATCTTGTGCGACGAAGGACTTGGGTCTCTCGCCCCCCTCTTTGTGTAGCCTTAGAGGGCGATGGAGTTTAAAAAGCGGATCCAATGGTCCAGCATAGCCGCCGCGGTTTCCCGGGTCCAATGGACCTCATCGTCCTCCACCTCGAACAGACCCTCCGGCAAGAGTGGAATGTGACCCATATTCCTCTCAATATGGTCATTGAGGGTCTGTAGATTTTCTTTCTCATCCGCTGGGAGAGCGGCTGAGAAATTAATGAGCGGCACCCAAATTTCCGCATATGGAAACTTTTTCTTCGAGGCCCTAATTGCTCCTTGTACCGTTTTAATCGTTGTCTCTTTGGATTTATTGCATCGGCTATTGATGCCAAACGACAGAACAATTTTTTCCACAATCAATTCCGGTGATGCCTCTGTCTTTTCCATCAGCGTTTGCCCATGGCGGAAATGACCCCCCGGATAGGCGTCAATCTGCAAGTTTGCATTAAAAAAATCGGGAATCTTGGTGAGATTCGAGTCCCCGATAATAAGCCATTTCTTTTTAACTGTGAGATTCCAGTCCATCAAGCGTCTCTGGGTATGGCGATGTGCGGTCACCGAGAAACGTTGGGGTTCCGGCTCTACGAACCGGTCCGAGGAGTCCTGGAAGATCTCACCGTCTTCCGCCTCCCTATGCACTTGGACCTGGTCCGGGCCCAGGGTCAAATTTGTCTCCCCCTCCTGGTCTGACATGGACCCATCAAAGAGGTGATCGAACCCCAACGGAATCGGTGTACGCACTACCCTACCTACAGGAGAGGAGGTGCGCGCCTGTGATTCCAGGACTACCCTGTTCTCTGGGTCCTCAATTTGAGGTAACCCCAGTTCCTCCTCTATATTGTCTTCAGTGAGGACCACTCCCCGGGTACGCCTGGACAACCGCGGTGTCTCCAGCTCCTCCTCCGTTGGAGGAGGCTGTACAGGCACTACCGTTGTCCTAAGCCCCCCACTGGGCCTGGTCCCCTGTCTTTTGACTTGTCTCTGCTCCCGCGGGTCCTCCGCGGTGGGCAAAACCTGGTCCCGGGTATCCATCGTCTGACTCGCTTGAGGCAGACGAGGGGCCCGGGCCGGCTGCACCACCGGCAGGAGTTGTCGCGGAGCAGGCGCCCTATCCGCGTCTCTGGAGTCCGCTCTTTCTACAATGATTGCTTCCGCATGATCAATAACCTCCTGTGTAATATGGCTGAATCTCCTCCTAGCCCAACGGACTGCCACCTCGTAGGCTACCTTCCAATCTGGGGTGAGGAGGGCTGTGAGATCATCCAATAGTTCCCCCAACACTTCTTCATAGTGTTCTGCCAGAATTTGACACGTCGTGTGGCCCCAGTTTTTTGCGTTGGCCACCACGTACTGTAATGTATTTGCCCTTGGTAAGGCTGGTCTTATCATGGATGACAAGACTTCAACCATCCTAGCTATCATCCTAGGCTCCGGTTTGTCCCCACTCCGATCCACATTATTTAAGTGGTGAACCACCTTGATGACAGCAAGAAATTTCTGTGCCAACTTCCTGAATTCAGGAGTGGCCGCTTGTCGCTTAACGTTGGTGTCCCCAACTGACGGCATGAACCCCTGTCTCGTCGGGGCTGGTCGGCCCTGGCGTACTACTGCCGCATATGAGCGGTAAGGGGGATAATTTTGACGGGGTGGGCGTGGGGGAGGCACTGGCTGGGTAGGTGAGGGGAACCGAACCCTCCCTCTCCCAGTATAGGGGAAATAATTCCCCTTCCGGGATCGGGGGGGAGATGCACGGTCCATCCCCCTACGCCATCTCCCGTCTCCATTTCCCCATTCCTGGCGGCGTGCCTGCTGGCCACGCCGGTCATAGTGGACCACTTTCCACTCTCCACCAGTCATCTTAGTTCAAATTTTCTTTTTTGTATTTTCAATTGAGTTTTATAGAGTCGCCTTTGTTATTTATGTAATAATTTATGTTTTGGACGTGCTATTTATTAACAGTTATGAATTTGTAATATATCTCTAATTATAACAACAAAAAACAAAAAAAGAGAAAATCCCCAAAAAAAACTTTTGTCGACCAAACGGTGTGCCTTGACAACGTTTCGGCTCTAAGGAGCCTTCCTCAGGTCCTGGCACACTGAATTTAATAAATGCACTGTAAAAATAAGTGATGTTGACTGTTCAAACTCCCAAACCAAACTGAGCTAGTGAAAACGCCCTCCCCTTTTATACCCGTTGTTTTTTGGTCCTATTTTAAAAAAGATCTTTTAAAAGAATATGTGCAAAGTAAAACCCACTTTAAATTAACCCCATAATTGCCAATCCTTCTGCATAATTGCCATCTTGCAATTGAACCTTTGTCCATGTATTGATATTTTAACCTTATAACTCGTTTAATAACATTTTAATAATTGTATAGTTTTTTTGGCTTTTTATGCTGTTTTATATTTTTTAATGTATTTTACCAATTGTTTTGCTTTTTTGGGTCTTTTTAACTTTTTGTGATGTAATTGTAATAAACTTTGTTCCCCCTAGGGTTAAAGTTGGAAATAGGGATAGGAATGAAGTGGTTAGGGTTTGAAGTGGTTAGGGTTTGAAGTGGTTAGGGTTTAAGATTAGGGGTTGGAAATGGGGATAGGATAGGGCTAGAGTTAGATAGGGATGTGAGTGGTTAAGATTAGGAGTTAGGTTTGGATAAGGAGATATAATAGAGTTAAGAATTAAAAATTAAGAATTAAAAGGGAGTGGTTAAGATTAGGGTTAGGGTAGGATAAGTGGATAGAATGTTAAGATAAGGGGATAGTGTTGGATAAGGGGGTGAAATAGAAAGATAGGAAATGGTTGGGAATTGGGGACAGGAAGATGGAAGTGGTTAGGGTTAGGGTTGGAAATGGGGATAGGATAGGACTAGGGTTCGGGTTAGACAGGTAAGGGGGTGTGGGTTATGAATGGATAGAATTTAGTCAGATAAGAGAGAGGAGGGGTTTGTAGGATTAGGGTGGCCTTTAGGGTAGGGTATCCGAACCGTATTCCCTAATGGTGCGCTACATTCAATCCCCCTGGCACTTTAGACCCCAATCGGAATATCCATCGCCGTTCCATGGTCTTTCTCTCTCTCTCTGTCCACAGGATATTCCTTTGTAATCCCGCTACCCTCAACGCTCCCAATCCATGGATCAAGAAATGCTGAACCAGTGGTGTGTGTAAATCTTTCTTGTGGTTCACATTATATCTGTGTTGTGTGATGCGGGTCATCAATGTGTTGGAAGTTTCCCCGACATACTGCAGTCCACACTTCTTGCACAATATGAGATAGACACAGTTGGTTGATTTGGGACTAAATCCTTGTTCAATTTTAATGATTGTTTTATCCACTGCATTCCTGACGAATTTGAGTTTAATAAAATATTTGCTCAATGGTTGTGGTTTTTTAATTTTCAACGACGGTAACCTTGCCCGAATAAGTAAGTCCTTTAAATTTTTGTTCCGCCGATATGCCGATATGATTCTAAAATTTGGCCCTCCTGCAGCACATCCCAATTTTCCCTCAAAATCTGCTTTTATTTTTTTGTGTAATAAATTCCCAACTGTGAAGTATGAGGTGATCAAGGGGAGAATGTCCTCCTTTGTTTCTTCTCTTCTCTCCAAAAATGTCCTTAGGCAACGTCTGAGAAATGACCTCCCATATCCTCTTTTCCGTAAAACCTTAAACAAAATCGTCACCGCCTCGTGAAAGTTTTGCCTTTTTGTGCATATCCGAGCAAAGCGCAAAATCTGTGACTTCACGATTCCCCGAAACATATGCGTTGGATGAAAGCTGGTTTTATGAACCAATGCATGCGTGTCAGTAATTTTGAAGTGCACTTTTATATCCAATTTATAATTTTGTTGAAATTTTGTCCCTTTGAAGACGGTGGTATCCAAAAAGTCAATCGATTGGCGGTTGACCTCCGTCTTGAGCTGTATCGAATTGTTGTGTGCATTCAAAGTATCCACAAATTGGTGAAATTCTTCCTCCGAATATGTCCAAATTCCAAATATGTCGTCCAGGTAACGGATGTAGCGGTCTGGTTTTTTATCACACTTTGTAAAAACCTCTTCTTCCCATATAGCCATAAAAATGTTTGCATACGCTGGGGCGAATTTCTTCCCCATAGCTGTCCCTTTAATTTGTAGATAATAATTTTCATTAAAGATAAAATCATTTCTCGTCAGATTTATTTCTAGCAACTGTAGTAATTCCACATCCGGTCGTTTTGGATCCGGATATCTTTGTAAGATCTTCCTCACACTCTCCATTCCCGCCTGGATCGGAATGTTGGTGTACAGGCTCTCTACGTCCATTGTGAAGAAGAAGAAGTCCGTTTTTGTCCTAATCTTTTTGACCATGTCTACGAATTGGTACGTATCTCGCACATACGACGGGTGTCTTGTGGACAGCGGGGTGAGATAGAAATCCAGAAACTCTGCTGTGGCATACGTGTCACTGCCGCAATCTGAGACGATCGGTCTGCCTGGAGGGACTTCATAAGGTACAGTCCATGTGGTAGGATCCTTATGTATTTTTGGCAAAATATAAAACCGACGTTCCCTCGGTTCCGATTCCCCTATTAAATAGCGTGATTGTTTCCCATTGATAAATTTCTTCTTTTTTAATTCCCGAACAATTTGAGCCACTTTTGGCATTGTTTCCCAAAATATGGGTTTGTCCAATTTTTTATAATAGTTTTTATCGTCTAATTGTCTCTGTGCTTCCATGATATACTGGTCCCGTCCGAGCACGACCATTGCCGACCCCTTGTCGGCCGGCTTAATCACAATGTGTTTGGCATAAATTAAATCCCGCAGCGCCTTCACCTCTTCCGGTGCTAAATTGTATTTCTCTTTTTTCGGAATGAAATGTTTTTTAATTGTTACCAGATCCTCTTCAATCACCTGCTGGACTTGTGGCGGCATATCCGTCGTAGCCGGTGTCCAGATGGAAGGGGCGACAAAAGGCGGCCGTTCCCTCCTATGTGAATTTCTGAAATAAAAAGCCAATTTTAATCTGCGATGGTAATTTTGTATGTCAAATTGGAATTGTGTTTTCTGATCACGTTCGATATCTATAGATGGTATAAATGATAAGCCTCTGCTGAGTAACCGATGCTGTGGTTCCGTTAGAAGGAAATTTTTGGCTAGGACGACCACATCTTGTGCGACGAAGGACTTGGGTCTCTCGCCCCCCTCTTTGTGTAGCCTTAGAGGGCGATGGAGTTTAAAAAGCGGATCCAATGGTCCAGCATAGCCGCCGCGGTTTCCCGGGTCCAATGGACCTCATCGTCCTCCACCTCGAACAGACCCTCCGGCAAGAGTGGAATGTGACCCATATTCCTCTCAATATGGTCATTGAGGGTCTGTAGATTTTCTTTCTCATCCGCTGGGAGAGCGGCTGAGAAATTAATGAGCGGCACCCAAATTTCCGCATATGGAAACTTTTTCTTCGAGGCCTTAATTGCTCCTTGTACCGTTTTAATCGTTGTCTCTTTGGATTTATTGCATCGGCTACTGATGCCAAACGACAGAACAATTTTTTAGGGTTAGGGTTAGGGTTAGGGTTAGGGTTAGGTTAGTTAGGTTAGGTTAGGTTAGGTTAGGGTTAGGGTTAGGTTAGGGTTAGGGGAGTGAAACCGAGCCTCCCCCTCGGGGGAAGAGCGCCCCCGAGAGGAAGAAAATGCACTGTCCATCCCCCAAGCTCCACACTATGCATCCGCCCGGCCACAACTCTGAGACGCGGTTTTAGTTCCGTTTAATAAAATTATTTTTGTTCCCACTGTGTCCTTATTTGACTTTTCTGTTTGTTTACTTTGTCCAATGAAAGTGTGAGTATTTTTTCACCCTACTTTGTATTTGTTTTGACTTATTTTGGTTGAATCACCTTTAATTTAGTTTTTTTGCATTATGTAAATTTTGGGTCCATCCTCCATCCATTCCAATTGGCTCCGTCCGTCCTCCATTTTGTCCAATGAGATTGTGAGTATTTGTTTACCCTACATTGTATTTGTTTTCCTATTTTGGTTGAGTCACCTTTAATTTAGTTTTTTTACCTGATGTTAATTTAGGGTCCATCCTCCATCCATTCCAATTGGCTCCAGCCTTCCTCCATTTTAGTTGAATTGATTTTTTTATATATAGCCTTCCTCCATTTTGGTTGAATTGATTTTTTTGTATTATTTTAATGATGTCCTAATTTTAGGTTCAAGAGTCACCCCATTTGAAACAGCACACACACACACAAAAAAGGCACCCCCACACCAAAAACAACAAATGGCATATCCGCCCAAAAACAACCATATTATAATGATGTGGCACCCCCATTACATCCTTCCTCTAGCTCTCCCTAACTCCAAGTAAGCCTGTTGCGCAATATTTCGACCGATTTTGGTCTTCATCAGGCGCAGCTCACTTCATCGGGCGGCTCATTTAGAGCATCCAACCCGGAACCAGTAAGTATGCATTTTGTCTACTAACCCTATCTTTTACCAAAATTTGTGTTGTTTGTGCTTATTTTACAAAAAAATAGTGTTGTTTGTTTTATTTGACTCCATTTGGTGTTTTTCAATTGTTTTTTCAGTTAAGTTGAATTTTCCCCGCAGTCTGTTTGTATTATTTGACCCAATTTGGTGTTTTTCCATTGTTTTAGTTAACTTTAGTTCAATTTTAGTTAATTAATTTATTTATTTATTTATTTATTTTGAGACCTTAATGTCGGCCCATCCCAGGGGTTAACGGTTTCTCCCATATTGGGGTTATAGCCCGTTCGGGTTAGGGTTGAGGGGCCTCGGAATTAAGGCCACCTCCCCCGAATTTACTGGCACAACTAGTGTCGCGCATCTCCAAAAATTAGGTTTAGGGCTGGACTCCCACTGAGGTTAAGATTAGGATCCGGAATGGGTGAGGTGTCCGGTCCTCCATAGTGGACCCGGCCGGAATCCACCCACCACGCGACCCCCCCCACTAGCACCAACCCCAGCCACCCTCATCCCACCAACCTGACTAAGGTCCAATTTGTTGGTTCACGTGCTGGTCCGGCATCACCTCCTCTGTTGCGGCTGGCTCCTTCGGATCCTAGTCACGACTCCAATTCACGCGGCTTACAAGCTCTCCGGCGGCGCGTCTCTCTTCACGCGTCTTACTGGCTCTCTGGCTGCGCGACTCGTATTCACGCGACTTACGGCTCGGCGGCGGCGCGACTCGTATTCACGCGTCTTACTGCTCTTCGGCGGCGCGACTCCACAATAGGTAAGGTCCGGAAGGCGAGACGAGGCGACCGGGGCCCGCGCCAGGGGACGAGCACACTGGCGAGGGACCCCGCCGTATCCAAGCCAAATGGCGCTGAATCCGAGTGAAAAAAAGTCCGGGCGGAAGAGAGCGAGGGGGAGGCACTGGCGAGGTTAGGGGAGTGAAACCGAGCCTCCCCCTCGGGGGAAGAGCGCCCCCGAGAGGAAGAAAATGCACTGTCCATCCCCCAAGCTCCACACTATGCATCCGCCCGGCCACAACTCTGAGACGCGGTTTTAGTTCCGTTTAATAAAATTATTTTTGTTCCCACTGTGTCCTTATTTGACTTTTCTGTTTGTTTACTTTGTCCAATGAAAGTGTGAGTATTTTTTCACCCTACTTTGTATTTGTTTTGACTTATTTTGGTTGAATCACCTTTAATTTAGTTTTTTTGCATTATGTAAATTTTGGGTCCATCCTCCATCCATTCCAATTGGCTCCGTCCGTCCTCCATTTTGTCCAATGAGATTGTGAGTATTTGTTTACCCTACATTGTATTTGTTTTCCTATTTTGGTTGAGTCACCTTTAATTTAGTTTTTTTACCTGATGTTAATTTAGGGTCCATCCTCCATCCATTCCAATTGGCTCCAGCCTTCCTCCATTTTAGTTGAATTGATTTTTTTATATATAGCCTTCCTCCATTTTGGTTGAATTGATTTTTTTTGTATTATTTTAATGATGTCCTAATTTTAGGTTCAAGAGTCACCCCATTTGAAACAGCACACACACACACAAAAAAGGCACCCCCACACCAAAAACAACAAATGGCATATCCGCCCAAAAACAACCATATTATAATGATGTGGCACCCCCATTACATCCTTCCTCTAGCTCTCCCTAACTCCAAGTAAGCCTGTTGCGCAATATTTCGACCGATTTTGGTCTTCATCAGGCGCAGCTCACTTCATCGGGCGGCTCATTTAGAGCATCCAACCCGGAACCAGTAAGTATGCATTTTGTCTACTAACCCTATCTTTTACCAAAATTTGTGTTGTTTGTGCTTATTTTACAAAAAAATAGTGTTGTTTGTTTTATTTGACTCCATTTGGTGTTTTTCAATTGTTTTTTCAGTTAAGTTGAATTTTCCCCGCAGTCTGTTTGTATTATTTGACCCAATTTGGTGTTTTTCCATTGTTTTAGTTAACTTTAGTTCAATTTTAGTTAATTAATTTATTTATTTATTTATTTATTTTGAGACCTTAATGTCGGCCCATCCCAGGGGTTAACGGTTTCTCCCATATTGGGGTTATAGCCCGTTCGGGTTAGGGTTGAGGGGCCTCGGAATTAAGGCCACCTCCCCCGAATTTACTGGCACAACTAGTGTCGCGCATCTCCAAAAATTAGGTTTAGGGCTGGACTCCCACTGAGGTTAAGATTAGGATCCGGAATGGGTGAGGTGTCCGGTCCTCCATAGTGGACCCGGCCGGAATCCACCCACCACGCGACCCCCCCCCACTAGCACCAACCCCAGCCACCCTCATCCCACCAACCTGACTAAGGTCCAATTTGTTGGTTCACGTGCTGGTCCGGCATCACCTCCTCTGTTGCGGCTGGCTCCTTCGGATCCTAGTCACGACTCCAATTCACGCGGCTTACAAGCTCTCCGGCGGCGCGTCTCTCTTCACGCGTCTTACTGGCTCTCTGGCTGCGCGACTCGTATTCACGCGACTTACGGCTCGGCGGCGGCGCGACTCGTATTCACGCGTCTTACTGCTCTTCGGCGGCGCGACTCCACAATAGGTAAGGTCCGGAAGGCGAGACGAGGCGACCGGGGCCCGCGCCAGGGGACGAGCACACTGGCGAGGGACCCCGCCGTATCCAAGCCAAATGGCGCTGAATCCGAGTGAAAAAAAGTCCGGGCGGAAGAGAGCGAGGGGGAGGCACTGGCGAGGTTAGGGGAGTGAAACCGAGCCTCCCCCTCGGGGGAAGAGCGCCCCCGAGAGGAAGAAAATGCACTGTCCATCCCCCAAGCTCCACACTATGCATCCGCCCGGCCACAACTCTGAGACGCGGTTTTAGTTCCGTTTAATAAAATTATTTTTGTTCCCACTGTGTCCTTATTTGACTTTTCTGTTTGTTTACTTTGTCCAATGAAAGTGTGAGTATTTTTTCACCCTACTTTGTATTTGTTTTGACTTATTTTGGTTGAATCACCTTTAATTTAGTTTTTTTGCATTATGTAAATTTTGGGTCCATCCTCCATCCATTCCAATTGGCTCCGTCCGTCCTCCATTTTGTCCAATGAGATTGTGAGTATTTGTTTACCCTACATTGTATTTGTTTTCCTATTTTGGTTGAGTCACCTTTAATTTAGTTTTTTTACCTGATGTTAATTTAGGGTCCATCCTCCATCCATTCCAATTGGCTCCAGCCTTCCTCCATTTTAGTTGAATTGATTTTTTTATATATAGCCTTCCTCCATTTTGGTTGAATTGATTTTTTTGTATTATTTTAATGATGTCCTAATTTTAGGTTCAAGAGTCACCCCATTTGAAACAGCACACACACACACAAAAAAGGCACCCCCACACCAAAAACAACAAATGGCATATCCGCCCAAAAACAACCATATTATAATGATGTGGCACCCCCATTACATCCTTCCTCTAGCTCTCCCTAACTCCAAGTAAGCCTGTTGCGCAATATTTCGACCGATTTTGGTCTTCATCAGGCGCAGCTCACTTCATCGGGCGGCTCATTTAGAGCATCCAACCCGGAACCAGTAAGTATGCATTTTGTCTACTAACCCTATCTTTTACCAAAATTTGTGTTGTTTGTGCTTATTTTACAAAAAAATAGTGTTGTTTGTTTTATTTGACTCCATTTGGTGTTTTTCAATTGTTTTTTTCAGTTAAGTTGAATTTTCCCCGCAGTCTGTTTGTATTATTTGACCCAATTTGGTGTTTTTCCATTGTTTTAGTTAACTTTAGTTCAATTTTAGTTAATTAATTTATTTATTTATTTATTTATTTTGAGACCTTAATGTCGGCCCATCCCAGGGGTTAACGGTTTCTCCCATATTGGGGTTATAGCCCGTTCGGGTTAGGGTTGAGGGGCCTCGGAATTAAGGCCACCTCCCCCGAATTTACTGGCACAACTAGTGTCGCGCATCTCCAAAAATTAGGTTTAGGGCTGGACTCCCACTGAGGTTAAGATTAGGATCCGGAATGGGTGAGGTGTCCGGTCCTCCATAGTGGACCCGGCCGGAATCCACCCACCACGCGACCCCCCCCACTAGCACCAACCCCAGCCACCCTCATCCCACCAACCTGACTAAGGTCCAATTTGTTGGTTCACGTGCTGGTCCGGCATCACCTCCTCTGTTGCGGCTGGCTCCTTCGGATCCTAGTCACGACTCCAATTCACGCGGCTTACAAGCTCTCCGGCGGCGCGTCTCTCTTCACGCGTCTTACTGGCTCTCTGGCTGCGCGACTCGTATTCACGCGACTTACGGCTCGGCGGCGGCGCGACTCGTATTCACGCGTCTTACTGCTCTTCGGCGGCGCGACTCCACAATAGGTAAGGTCCGGAAGGCGAGACGAGGCGACCGGGGCCCGCGCCAGGGGACGAGCACACTGGCGAGGGACCCCGCCGTATCCAAGCCAAATGGCGCTGAATCCGAGTGAAAAAAAGTCCGGGCGGAAGAGAGCGAGGGGGAGGCACTGGCGAGGTTAGGGGAGTGAAACCGAGCCTCCCCCTCGGGGGAAGAGCGCCCCCGAGAGGAAGAAAATGCACTGTCCATCCCCCAAGCTCCACACTATGCATCCGCCCGGCCACAACTCTGAGACGCGGTTTTAGTTCCGTTTAATAAAATTATTTTTGTTCCCACTGTGTCCTTATTTGACTTTTCTGTTTGTTTACTTTGTCCAATGAAAGTGTGAGTATTTTTTCACCCTACTTTGTATTTGTTTTGACTTATTTTGGTTGAATCACCTTTAATTTAGTTTTTTTGCATTATGTAAATTTTGGGTCCATCCTCCATCCATTCCAATTGGCTCCGTCCGTCCTCCATTTTGTCCAATGAGATTGTGAGTATTTGTTTACCCTACATTGTATTTGTTTTCCTATTTTGGTTGAGTCACCTTTAATTTAGTTTTTTTACCTGATGTTAATTTAGGGTCCATCCTCCATCCATTCCAATTGGCTCCAGCCTTCCTCCATTTTAGTTGAATTGATTTTTTTATATATAGCCTTCCTCCATTTTGGTTGAATTGATTTTTTTGTATTATTTTAATGATGTCCTAATTTTAGGTTCAAGAGTCACCCCATTTGAAACAGCACACACACACACAAAAAAGGCACCCCCACACCAAAAACAACAAATGGCATATCCGCCCAAAAACAACCATATTATAATGATGTGGCACCCCCATTACATCCTTCCTCTAGCTCTCCCTAACTCCAAGTAAGCCTGTTGCGCAATATTTCGACCGATTTTGGTCTTCATCAGGCGCAGCTCACTTCATCGGGCGGCTCATTTAGAGCATCCAACCCGGAACCAGTAAGTATGCATTTTGTCTACTAACCCTATCTTTTACCAAAATTTGTGTTGTTTGTGCTTATTTTACAAAAAAATAGTGTTGTTTGTTTTATTTGACTCCATTTGGTGTTTTTCAATTGTTTTTTCAGTTAAGTTGAATTTTCCCCGCAGTCTGTTTGTATTATTTGACCCAATTTGGTGTTTTTCCATTGTTTTAGTTAACTTTAGTTCAATTTTAGTTAATTAATTTATTTATTTATTTATTTATTTTGAGACCTTAATGTCGGCCCATCCCAGGGGTTAACGGTTTCTCCCATATTGGGGTTATAGCCCGTTCGGGTTAGGGTTGAGGGGCCTCGGAATTAAGGCCACCTCCCCCGAATTTACTGGCACAACTAGTGTCGCGCATCTCCAAAAATTAGGTTTAGGGCTGGACTCCCACTGAGGTTAAGATTAGGATCCGGAATGGGTGAGGTGTCCGGTCCTCCATAGTGGACCCGGCCGGAATCCACCCACCACGCGACCCCCCCCACTAGCACCAACCCCAGCCACCCTCATCCCACCAACCTGACTAAGGTCCAATTTGTTGGTTCACGTGCTGGTCCGGCATCACCTCCTCTGTTGCGGCTGGCTCCTTCGGATCCTAGTCACGACTCCAATTCACGCGGCTTACAAGCTCTCCGGCGGCGCGTCTCTCTTCACGCGTCTTACTGGCTCTCTGGCTGCGCGACTCGTATTCACGCGACTTACGGCTCGGCGGCGGCGCGACTCGTATTCACGCGTCTTACTGCTCTTCGGCGGCGCGACTCCACAATAGGTAAGGTCCGGAAGGCGAGACGAGGCGACCGGGGCCCGCGCCAGGGGACGAGCACACTGGCGAGGGACCCCGCCGTATCCAAGCCAAATGGCGCTGAATCCGAGTGAAAAAAAGTCCGGGCGGAAGAGAGCGAGGGGGAGGCACTGGCGAGGTTAGGGGAGTGAAACCGAGCCTCCCCCTCGGGGGAAGAGCGCCCCCGAGAGGAAGAAAATGCACTGTCCATCCCCCAAGCTCCACACTATGCATCCGCCCGGCCACAACTCTGAGACGCGGTTTTAGTTCCGTTTAATAAAATTATTTTTGTTCCCACTGTGTCCTTATTTGACTTTTCTGTTTGTTTACTTTGTCCAATGAAAGTGTGAGTATTTTTTCACCCTACTTTGTATTTGTTTTGACTTATTTTGGTTGAATCACCTTTAATTTAGTTTTTTTGCATTATGTAAATTTTGGGTCCATCCTCCATCCATTCCAATTGGCTCCGTCCGTCCTCCATTTTGTCCAATGAGATTGTGAGTATTTGTTTACCCTACATTGTATTTGTTTTCCTATTTTGGTTGAGTCACCTTTAATTTAGTTTTTTTTACCTGATGTTAATTTAGGGTCCATCCTCCATCCATTCCAATTGGCTCCAGCCTTCCTCCATTTTAGTTGAATTGATTTTTTTATATATAGCCTTCCTCCATTTTGGTTGAATTGATTTTTTTGTATTATTTTAATGATGTCCTAATTTTAGGTTCAAGAGTCACCCCATTTGAAACAGCACACACACACACAAAAAAGGCACCCCCACACCAAAAACAACAAATGGCATATCCGCCAAAAACAACCATATTATAATGATGTGGCACCCCCATTACATCCTTCCTCTAGCTCTCCCTAACTCCAAGTAAGCCTGTTGCGCAATATTTCGACCGATTTTGGTCTTCATCAGGCGCAGCTCACTTCATCGGGCGGCTCATTTAGAGCATCCAACCCGGAACCAGTAAGTATGCATTTTGTCTACTAACCCTATCTTTTACCAAAATTTGTGTTGTTTGTGCTTATTTTACAAAAAAATAGTGTTGTTTGTTTTATTTGACTCCATTTGGTGTTTTTCAATTGTTTTTTCAGTTAAGTTGAATTTTCCCCGCAGTCTGTTTGTATTATTTGACCCAATTTGGTGTTTTTCCATTGTTTTAGTTAACTTTAGTTCAATTTTAGTTAATTAATTTATTTATTTATTTATTTATTTTGAGACCTTAATGTCGGCCCATCCCAGGGGTTAACGGTTTCTCCCATATTGGGGTTATAGCCCGTTCGGGTTAGGGTTGAGGGGCCTCGGAATTAAGGCCACCTCCCCCGAATTTACTGGCACAACTAGTGTCGCGCATCTCCAAAAATTAGGTTTAGGGCTGGACTCCCACTGAGGTTAAGATTAGGATCCGGAATGGGTGAGGTGTCCGGTCCTCCATAGTGGACCCGGCCGGAATCCACCCACCACGCGACCCCCCCCACTAGCACCAACCCCAGCCACCCTCATCCCACCAACCTGACTAAGGTCCAATTTGTTGGTTCACGTGCTGGTCCGGCATCACCTCCTCTGTTGCGGCTGGCTCCTTCGGATCCTAGTCACGACTCCAATTCACGCGGCTTACAAGCTCTCCGGCGGCGCGTCTCTCTTCACGCGTCTTACTGGCTCTCTGGCTGCGCGACTCGTATTCACGCGACTTACGGCTCGGCGGCGGCGCGACTCGTATTCACGCGTCTTACTGCTCTTCGGCGGCGCGACTCCACAATAGGTAAGGTCCGGAAGGCGAGACGAGGCGACCGGGGCCCGCGCCAGGGGACGAGCACACTGGCGAGGGACCCCCGCCGTATCCAAGCCAAATGGCGCTGAATCCGAGTGAAAAAAAGTCCGGGCGGAAGAGAGCGAGGGGGAGGCACTGGCGAGGTTAGGGGAGTGAAACCGAGCCTCCCCCTCGGGGGAAGAGCGCCCCCGAGAGGAAGAAAATGCACTGTCCATCCCCCAAGCTCCACACTATGCATCCGCCCGGCCACAACTCTGAGACGCGGTTTTAGTTCCGTTTAATAAAATTATTTTTGTTCCCACTGTGTCCTTATTTGACTTTTCTGTTTGTTTACTTTGTCCAATGAAAGTGTGAGTATTTTTTCACCCTACTTTGTATTTGTTTTGACTTATTTTGGTTGAATCACCTTTAATTTAGTTTTTTTGCATTATGTAAATTTTGGGTCCATCCTCCATCCATTCCAATTGGCTCCGTCCGTCCTCCATTTTGTCCAATGAGATTGTGAGTATTTGTTTACCCTACATTGTATTTGTTTTCCTATTTTGGTTGAGTCACCTTTAATTTAGTTTTTTTACCTGATGTTAATTTAGGGTCCATCCTCCATCCATTCCAATTGGCTCCAGCCTTCCTCCATTTTAGTTGAATTGATTTTTTTATATATAGCCTTCCTCCATTTTGGTTGAATTGATTTTTTTGTATTATTTTAATGATGTCCTAATTTTAGGTTCAAGAGTCACCCCATTTGAAACAGCACACACACACACAAAAAAGGCACCCCCACACCAAAAACAACAAATGGCATATCCGCCCAAAAACAACCATATTATAATGATGTGGCACCCCCATTACATCCTTCCTCTAGCTCTCCCTAACTCCAAGTAAGCCTGTTGCGCAATATTTCGACCGATTTTGGTCTTCATCAGGCGCAGCTCACTTCATCGGGCGGCTCATTTAGAGCATCCAACCCGGAACCAGTAAGTATGCATTTTGTCTACTAACCTATCTTTTACCAAAATTTGTGTTGTTTGTGCTTATTTTACAAAAAAATAGTGTTGTTTGTTTTATTTGACTCCATTTGGTGTTTTTCAATTGTTTTTTTCAGTTAAGTTGAATTTTCCCCGCAGTCTGTTTGTATTATTTGACCCAATTTGGTGTTTTTCCATTGTTTTAGTTAACTTTAGTTCAATTTTAGTTAATTAATTTATTTATTTATTTATTTATTTTGAGACCTTAATGTCGGCCCATCCCAGGGGTTAACGGTTTCTCCCATATTGGGGTTATAGCCCGTTCGGGTTAGGGTTGAGGGGCCTCGGAATTAAGGCCACCTCCCCCGAATTTACTGGCACAACTAGTGTCGCGCATCTCCAAAAATTAGGTTTAGGGCTGGACTCCCACTGAGGTTAAGATTAGGATCCGGAATGGGTGAGGTGTCCGGTCCTCCATAGTGGACCCGGCCGGAATCCACCCACCACGCGACCCCCCCCACTAGCACCAACCCCAGCCACCCTCATCCCACCAACCTGACTAAGGTCCAATTTGTTGGTTCACGTGCTGGTCCGGCATCACCTCCTCTGTTGCGGCTGGCTCCTTCGGATCCTAGTCACGACTCCAATTCACGCGGCTTACAAGCTCTCCGGCGGCGCGTCTCTCTTCACGCGTCTTACTGGCTCTCTGGCTGCGCGACTCGTATTCACGCGACTTACGGCTCGGCGGCGGCGCGACTCGTATTCACGCGTCTTACTGCTCTTCGGCGGCGCGACTCCACAATAGGTAAGGTCCGGAAGGCGAGACGAGGCGACCGGGGCCCGCGCCAGGGGACGAGCACACTGGCGAGGGACCCCGCCGTATCCAAGCCAAATGGCGCTGAATCCGAGTGAAAAAAAGTCCGGGCGGAAGAGAGCGAGGGGGAGGCACTGGCGAGGTTAGGGGAGTGAAACCGAGCCTCCCCCTCGGGGGAAGAGCGCCCCCGAGAGGAAGAAAATGCACTGTCCATCCCCCAAGCTCACACTATGCATCCGCCCGGCCACAACTCTGAGACGCGGTTTTAGTTCCGTTTAATAAAATTATTTTTGTTCCCACTGTGTCCTTATTTGACTTTTCTGTTTGTTTACTTTGTCCAATGAAAGTGTGAGTATTTTTCACCCTACTTTGTATTTGTTTTGACTTATTTTGGTTGAATCACCTTTAATTTAGTTTTTTTTGCATTATGTAAATTTTGGGTCCATCCTCCATCCATTCCAATTGGCTCCGTCCGTCCTCCATTTTGTCCAATGAGATTGTGAGTATTTGTTTACCCTACATTGTATTTGTTTTCCTATTTTGGTTGAGTCACCTTTAATTTAGTTTTTTTACCTGATGTTAATTTAGGGTCCATCCTCCATCCATTCCAATTGGCTCCAGCCTTCCTCCATTTTAGTTGAATTGATTTTTTTATATATAGCCTTCCTCCATTTTGGTTGAATTGATTTTTTTGTATTATTTTAATGATGTCCTAATTTTAGGTTCAAGAGTCACCCCATTTGAAACAGCACACACACACACAAAAAAGGCACCCCCACACCAAAAACAACAAATGGCATATCCGCCCAAAAACAACCATATTATAATGATGTGGCACCCCCATTACATCCTTCCTCTAGCTCTCCCTAACTCCAAGTAAGCCTGTTGCGCAATATTTCGACCGATTTTGGTCTTCATCAGGCGCAGCTCACTTCATCGGGCGGCTCATTTAGAGCATCCAACCCGGAACCAGTAAGTATGCATTTTGTCTACTAACCCTATCTTTTACCAAAATTTGTGTTGTTTGTGCTTATTTTACAAAAAAATAGTGTTGTTTGTTTTATTTGACTCCATTTGGTGTTTTTCAATTGTTTTTTCAGTTAAGTTGAATTTTCCCCGCAGTCTGTTTGTATTATTTGACCCAATTTGGTGTTTTTCCATTGTTTTAGTTAACTTTAGTTCAATTTTAGTTAATTAATTTATTTATTTATTTATTTATTTTGAGACCTTAATGTCGGCCCATCCCAGGGGTTAACGGTTTCTCCCATATTGGGGTTATAGCCCGTTCGGGTTAGGGTTGAGGGGCCTCGGAATTAAGGCCACCTCCCCCGAATTTACTGGCACAACTAGTGTCGCGCATCTCCAAAAATTAGGTTTAGGGCTGGACTCCCACTGAGGTTAAGATTAGGATCCGGAATGGGTGAGGTGTCCGGTCCTCCATAGTGGACCCGGCCGGAATCCACCCACCACGCGACCCCCCCCCACTAGCACCAACCCCAGCCACCCTCATCCCACCAACCTGACTAAGGTCCAATTTGTTGGTTCACGTGCTGGTCCGGCATCACCTCCTCTGTTGCGGCTGGCTCCTTCGGATCCTAGTCACGACTCCAATTCACGCGGCTTACAAGCTCTCCGGCGGCGCGTCTCTCTTCACGCGTCTTACTGGCTCTCTGGCTGCGCGACTCGTATTCACGCGACTTACGGCTCGGCGGCGGCGCGACTCGTATTCACGCGTCTTACTGCTCTTCGGCGGCGCGACTCCACAATAGGTAGGTCCGGAAGGCGAGACGAGGCGACCGGGGCCCGCGCCAGGGGACGAGCACACTGGCGAGGGACCCCGCCGTATCCAAGCCAAATGGCGCTGAATCCGAGTGAAAAAAAGTCCGGGCGGAAGAGAGCGAGGGGAGGCACTGGCGAGGTTAGGGGAGTGAAACCGAGCCTCCCCCTCGGGGGAAGAGCGCCCCCGAGAGGAAGAAAATGCACTGTCCATCCCCCAAGCTCCACACTATGCATCCGCCCGGCCACAACTCTGAGACGCGGTTTTAGTTCCGTTTAATAAAATTATTTTTGTTCCCACTGTGTCCTTATTTGACTTTTCTGTTTGTTTACTTTGTCCAATGAAAGTGTGAGTATTTTTTCACCCTACTTTGTATTTGTTTTGACTTATTTTGGTTGAATCACCTTTAATTTAGTTTTTTTGCATTATGTAAATTTTGGGTCCATCCTCCATCCATTCCCAATTGGCTCCGTCCGTCCTCCATTTTGTCCAATGAGATTGTGAGTATTTGTTTACCCTACATTGTATTTGTTTTCCTATTTTGGTTGAGTCACCTTTAATTTAGTTTTTTTACCTGATGTTAATTTAGGGTCCATCCTCCATCCATTCCAATTGGCTCCAGCCTTCCTCCATTTTAGTTGAATTGATTTTTTTTATATATAGCCTTCCTCCATTTTGGTTGAATTGATTTTTTTGTATTATTTAATGATGTCCTAATTTTAGGTTCAAGAGTCACCCCATTTGAAACAGCACACACACACACAAAAAATGCACCCCCACACCAAAAACAACAAATGGCATATCCGCCCAAAAACAACCATATTATAATGATGTGGCACCCC